>NC_138730.1:38411930-38646930 GCF_965113295.1 Leuciscus leuciscus | reverse complement strand
AAAAAATTATCCAGATGTATTACAGTAATGACAATTTAGAGGGAAAGATGTTTATTTGTCATGAAAAATAATGTCATAATGAAAAATAAATTATTAGACTATAGCCTATTCAACATATATTTTAAAATATTATTATTGTTTCTTTGTTTTTTCATCTATATATGTTTTAATATTCTGATCTGCAAAGCACTTTGATTTGCATTTCATAAAAAGTGCTATACATTTTAATAGATATACATCCTATGGTAGACAAACAATGCATTGCATTGTGTGCAGAAAGTGAAGAAGAGAATAAAGAGGAGGCAGAGTGAGTATGGCGGACGGGATCACTCTTGTGCTTGGGTCACTGTGAGGTATTTTTAACACACACAGACCTCAAGGCTGTAGTTAGAGGGTGGGGTCACGTCGGCCTGTGCTTCCCCCTCTGGCAGCACAAACCTGTATTTATCTGAATAAAATCCAGAGGGGAGTCTGGACCGTATGCCCTGAGTTTATCTTCTCTTAAACGCTGTGACTTCGCACTAGTGACGCCGAAACCGCACTGAATCTGGCTTGTTTTTTGTTATAAAACAATAAGAGATTCCACCATACTCCTCACCGTCATCTCTAAGCTCCACCATCTTGAAGTTTTAGCAATTTAAAACGTGCGGGAAAACAAGTACTGCAACTCAATCCAGCTTTTCTATTACATTACTTTACTTTAAAGACGTGCCTTTGCCTACAAATTTAAAATTAACCATACAATTCACTGCAGTTTCCAGCTGAAATGAACACTAGTGGCAGTAAAACACCAACAACTTTTATTCATTTTCAAACAAATGATAATTACAGGGGCCGTTTATCAAATAATTAAGACTTATAATACCGTAGTTCCTTGCAAAATACTATTTTCAGTAGCTAACCTGGTAGCTTTGTACTTGTGATGTGTAGAGCTCGGGTACGACTTCAGTGAAACACGAGTCACAATAAAAGAGCAGATACTTGTAAAAACAAGTTGAAATGACATGGCTGCTTCAGCAAATGTGTTTTATCTCACATTTTCTCTTTTTTTTTTAAAACACTATCGGTTCGGTTTAGCGTAATGTCTGAACACAATACGGACAACAACCAAAGGAAAGTGTAGCGAAAAGTCCAAACATATTATTTTGCATAAATGTCGCCGCAAGTAGGCCTACATTTTTCCACAATCAACAACAATAACAACAAAAAAGCCTATTGCCTTTATTTTATTTTATTAAAAAAGTAATAAAAAAGGGTCTGAAACAAAGCCTCTAAAAGAAAGAGAAAAATAGATTATGAAGAAGGATGCCGAGTGAGAGAACGAGAGAGAATGACATGGATTGCAAGAGAAAGAGAGAACATCCCTTAGGAGTTCTGTCGACCCTTTTTCTGCATGCGTGAACAGTAAATGTATTTTCACTTGCTAATTAAAAGTTCTGTTGTGTTTATTTTCATTTGTGCTGCTCCAGTTCTGCTTACACATTTCTATGCGGCCTACATTTTCCATGAATATCTCTTTGCTCTTTTTCAAAAAAAATCAGTGCAACAACAGCTAGCGTGAGACATGAATAGACTATTTTCTGAAACAAATGACAATATTGCAGACGGGTCCTCAGCATCAATACTGTCTGAACAATTGTGTCTAAATTACTTTAAAGTTAAAGGCATCATCATATCATGAAAGATTATATACATTGATCTTTTGAAATTAAGCAGTTTGATGTACGTACTTCGTCCAACTAAACAGCAAAGGCTTGACAAGCAGCAATGTATAATCTGGTATCGGTATTAAAGAGGAAGTTGAATAGTAAACATTATTATCCCTAGAAAACAAAAGACAATACTTATTTTCCAGCTGGTATTTAACAATAAGAGTAAGATATGGCAAAACAACCATTTATTGTGTTGCTCTGGAGTATTTTAGAAGCAAGAAGCTGACATAGGAGAATATGTGCCTTATGAATGTAATGCAGGCTTTGAGAGCTTGTTATTGAAGCATGGGCACCGCCAACTAAATTGGACCAGACAGACACAACTTATAACTACAGTATGCATTGTTACTCATTTCACACGAAAGAGTGTTTGCAGGGCAGTCTTAAAAATACAGTAGAAAAGAAAAACAAATAAATGATGACTGTTTTTGATGCAGGAAATCTTGACTAACTTCATAAATGGATCTGAGGGAGGAAAAATAAAATTTTTTTTTTTTTTTTTAAGAAAACACATGATATGACCCCATTTACGCCATGTAAATCATCAGTGAAAGCGTCTTACATATGCTTCCCATTTAAACTGCACACAGGAAGTGAGTATGGCCTCAGTTTTTTGTACTTGTTTAGGAAAGATTCATTATCATTCCTAATGACTGAGTCTACTGTGCGTTTAAGTGGCACTTGAGTTTAATGAAAATGTTTACTCACACATAAACATGCATTGATTTTGTTGTTATAATTGGTTGAGTCAGGACGTAGGGTTTGGTCTCAGGCCTGCATGGCAGATAGCTTGTTAAAGGAGAATGATGAGCAGCTTTGTGTAAATTCTCACCCTCGCACTGGAAATGCACTATATTGCGACAACATCTAAGAAAGCCACAATGATCATATACGAGAGACCCACAACTGAACTAACTGACATGTAATATCAGCTCTTTCAATAACCCTGGACAATCACAGAGATTCGCTCAACATCAGTCCTGTCCCATTTTCCCCTTACTCATATTTTTTACTCATAGTACAGACTAAAGAATAAACTGGGAAACTCAAAGATGACACACTGTTTTTATAACTTTTGAGTGAAGTGGCAAAGGAAAATCTTATTACTCAGTGGTTGCATTTCATGGAGTTCTCAGTTCTTTGAAATATGAGCTTCAACTACTTTAATAAAAAGAAGAAAAAAAAGGAACAATTATACCTATAAGGCTTACCAGGAGATATTGTACGAGTAGCTATAAAATGAATGATTAAATAGAATAACTAATATAGGCTACACTTTATTTTGATGGTCCACTTTAGACTAGTCTACTAACTATAAGTAACTTAGCAAGTTAGCAGTCTGCTCATACTATAATGAGAGTTAGTTGACATATAGGGTTACTCATATTAGAATGTCTAAAGTGGACCATCAAAATAAAATGATACTAAAATAAATCCCATGTGGCCACAAGACGAAGGCAGGAGTCATCATATTTATAAATGGCAAAGGACAGTGACACACTGAGATTATATAAAGAAAAGGAAAATGGGAAAAGCAAGAGATCTAAAATGTCAACATTTGCTCTTAAAAGTTTGGGGTCGTGGTTAAAATGCAATTTATTCTTGTGATAGCAAAGCTGAATTTTCAGCATCATTACTCCAGTCTTCAGTGTCACATGATCCTTCAGAAATTATTCTAATATGCTGATTTGCTGCTCAAGAATTTTTTTTTATTATTATGAATATAGTTAATAATAAGAAAAGAACAGCATTTATTTGAAATAGAAATCCTTTGGACCATTTTAACATGTATTTATTGTCACTTTTGATTAGAATAAAATGATACATTTCTTAAAAAAAAAAAAACACTTACTGAACCCAAACTTATAAAACAGCAGTGGATATCACTGCAAAAAAAAATCTTGATATTAAAGAGAACATCATTCTGTAAACAACATCCTGCTAAAGCAACTGCTACACAATACAGAGTCCAAATATACTTTGCCCTCACTTTATTTAGGCATTAGAGCTTTAACAATACTGCTAAGATGCTGTTTATGAGATTGTATTGTTAACACTTCATGCCGGGTTCAGGTGTGTGACTTTAGTTTGTCCGCTATGAAACGGCGTGTGTAAAACGCTGAAGCCAGCGCGCAGATCTGCTCTCAATGCAAAGCCACCATCAGCAGCAAACCACCAATACACACAGTACACTCACTTATACGCCAATGAAAAGAGTTAACCTGAGCATTCAGTAAATACCACAGCAAATCCTCATCCTCCGGCTTGCGTGTGTGCGTTTTCACCACTGATAAAACAGGCGGTTGTGCTTACGTCCTCTCATCCTCAGCATTATTCTTCATACGTTTTTTTGCCTTGAATAGTCAGATGTGTAGGAGTGCTGAGCCAGAATCTGTTTATTTCACTGAGATTGTGCCAGGAAAGGGGAAAAATCTGATTCTAGATCAGCACTTTAACTGCGAGATGCTTTGTGAGGCGCTCTTATACAGAGATGAGAAGAAATTAAGACGGTGTGAATAATGTGTTTATCAAAACAGTAGGAAAGACTGTGCTTGCATAAGCAGAGCTGGAGACACTTGTGTGTTTTCAACATTAAAGAAAGTGGACATTGAAGCATACATGCATGTGCACATATTCACTTATAAAGTCACATATGTTGCTTCAGGATGGTCTCCAGGCCTGCTGACTGTTTTGAGCCACTTATATAAGCGAAAACTGTCCGTTATGATTAGGGTCAGTCCACACAGGCACAGAACACGCACACAATCGTGTCACTTCCTGTTTGCCCACCTCTCAGCCTCCCCCATGGGCTTCACAGTTCCTGAAGTAAACAACACACACACACACACACACACACACACACACACACACACACACACACACACACACACACACACACACACACACACACACACACACACACACACACACACACACACACACACACACACACACACACACACACACACACACACACACACACACACACACACACACACACACACACACAATGCAGCATTACTGCAGATGTCATCTCATTACTAGAGAAATCATTTTGATTTAATAAATGTGATCATGTGTTTAACAATCAGATGAATTTAGGTTATGGCAGACTGTAATGTTGGTTTGAATTAAAGTGTGCATTCAGATTCAAGTTTTGAACTAGTTGGCTTTGGTGTTTATTAACATCTTGCCATTATAAAGGACAACTGAAGCAAGGGTCATAACAAGTGACAACTACTCATAAAAGATTAATTTTCCAATATGGCATCCATGGCATCTTGTATAAAAAAAATCTTGCACACAAACATTAAATAGTGCAACCAATGAAATATGTAAATCAACTCACTGGACAACTCGGAGACATCATGCGTTCTCCGTGATTGATGCACATTTGAGCACCTGCTTCCTTTGTCTGAACTTTGACCCTGGAAGTACTTTTATTCCACAGCTATTTGTAGTTTCAAAATGTATGTTAACTTATATCAATTATCTATCGCTATATATAATTTGCAGATCAAATAGAGTTACAAAAACTTTGAATAATAATATCAATATTATTTAATACAATTTTATTGAATTATGCCTATTATAGTTTTTATTTTTATTTTTGCTATTTAACATTTAAAATGTTTTCATAGTTGAAAAGTCAGGGGATATGTTACCACATATTTTCCATACATGCTTTCCATTGCCATTGCTATATTAATGCTAAAATACTGTTTAAAAGGCATGTGGCAAACATTATTTTGGTACTGCAATACACTTTTTTTTATAAAGTGACCAAAAACACAAATTATATATTGCACAAAGTATCACAGCTTGTATCTTAACAGAAGCCAGCAAGAGAGAATTCTGGGATTGCTGCACAGGCCACCTGGCATTTAGGATTGGATTTAAATTGCATTATGCCTTTTTGTTAAAAAAGAGTTCCCTGCAATCGAGTATATCTAGCGCCTGATGAAAAATGTTTCAATCTGCATCTTTATATGTTGTGTAAGTAACATCTGGAAGGCTGTTTCACTGGAAATCTGCCAGGAACGCTAGGAAAAAAGGAAACAAAACATTTGACTTAAAACAATACTCTAAATCTCATTTAAATCTGATTAAATAATCCTTTCTCTGAATCTGTATGAGGTCTTTACATGGTATTTGTAAACCTAAACTTTAAAGCCCGACAGCAAAGTAATATATGCAAAAATTTGTTTTGAACTGATTTGTTTTTAAGCTTATTAGGCCAAAATTACTAGGCTTTTTAAACTCTGAGACTCTGACTTGACAAGCTGTCCTTTTGTAGTAGCTTTTGATGACAAAAATTTGGCAGGAAATATTGTGTTTTTGTGACATTGTGACTTTTGACGTGCATCATATCCCATAATTCTGTGGAATAAACACAGAGACCAAAAGGCCATGTGATTTACAGGCCCCGGGCGAACTGTGATTCACATTCCTTGTTTTTCGTAATGTCTAAACTCTGTTATTATAACTCTGTAACACAGAAGTTTAAATACATTTCACTATGAAATATTGTACATATAGATTTACAAAGCAATAGAATCAACAGCAAACTACATTGTGCACAGTAAGAGAATATTTATATTCATTACATGCAGTGTTGGGGGTAATGCATTACAAGTTAACGTGAGTTATGTAATCAGATTACTTTTTTCAAGGAACTAGTAAAGTAACATTACTTTAACCCTGAGTTTGTTCAACTACCATCATTGTACAGGCCCCAGGAGTAAGTGCAGAGGTGTTGTGTGCGCTGTGTGAACATGATGGTCATTGTAGTTGTGGACTAAATGTGAACATGCATTTACTCATCGCACTTGTACAAAAACAGATTCAGTATTCCTCAGAATGAATAAAAACAGTAAAATGCAAACTCAAGAATATTACGCAAACCTGCAATAATTAAATGTTAAATTACACAAATATACTTTATGTATTTAATCTCACTTTATTAAGCATCTTTACTGCTGACCTTCGCGGATCCAATTCAATCATGCGAATAAGCAAAAATTACTTTAGATAAACATCACATTTGTTTTTATTGCTGAAGTAAGAACGTTGAACTTTCTTCTGCGATCCAGAATGGCGGCGCAGCTGAAATGTTTGTTTGAGCTGTGCTCTCTATAGCGTGAATTTGCATTTCCTTCAGTCTGAGGCTTATTTATTTCACTTTTGGTGTGAAAGAGCCATTACATTTGCCAAAAAATATTGTTATTAAAAGACAAACAAGCAAGCCCAGCCCTGATGAGAAAAAGTAACACAAAAGTAAAGGGATGCATTACTTTTCATAAAACGTAACTAACACAATTAGTTAAATTTTTAGGGAGTAACACAATATTGTAATGCATTACTTTTATAACTTTCTCCAACTCTGATTACATGTATGCATTTGGAAGACACTTTTATAAAAAAAAAATATATATTTCATTGGGTGGTGTTTTCCTTGGGAATCAAACCCAAAACCTTCCCACTCTACACACAACACATTTTTGATTGATGTAACATCTGCAAACATATCTTGCATTTCCTTCTATTCATCCACCATTAAAAAAAAAAAAAAAACACTGATGGGATAGATACGTAATTTGTGTGTCAGCTTTTGATTTAAATGTTGGATAAAAATTAAGAAAGCTGAACTAATCTTTATTTTGATTAAACATTTTTTTTCTATTTAATAATTCTGTCTTGTGGAACAAGGTCCAAGTCCTTACCTTGCAGATTTGTAAAAGTCGCTATTTGAAAGCAGATAATCAATGCAAATGGATGCAGAAAAAACAAACAAAGTTGAAATCAGCGGGTTATTTCTGATTCTATACAGATTTATAATATCATTGAAGGTCTGAGAACAGCAGAGACTTACCATCTTGCTTGCTGTCAAGACTTATCAGTAACACATCCAATCAATGTCACTCTGCTCAATCCTGATTGGCTAACACCCTGTCAATCAAGCCCAAACCCTGTTGAAAGCTGCTTTAGAGTTGTGTGCTTCTAAATACCTGCTCTATGACCTTTTGAACTTTAAGATTAAATTTATTTCAGCGGCTTGTACCTCTCGGCTCAGTACCAGGAAAACCAATGTTAGAAATTATTTTAATGCTTTATGACAGTTACACATCTAAAAAATTAAAGCTGAAGTTCTAAAACTAACAAATGTTTTTAAATATATGCAAAACAGGAAGGTTTTTGAAGTGGAGGATAAAAAAACAAAAAAACAAGTTCAACTGAACAACTGAAACACAGTGTGTTTTTCCACAGTGTGACACACACACACCAAAAGACTACCCACATTTACTCATATGCAACACGCACAATTCGTACAGCGTACATAACAATGATGAACAATTCATGAAACCTGCATGTGTGTCCATCTGGAGTGGTGAGGAATAGTGACATGTAAAATGCAGCCAAATAAGTGATTGTCATATTTTTGGCCACATTATGTTGCAGACGATGACTGTCCTGATATACATCCAATATTAATAAGATGCTAATGTATTTTTTTTTTTTTTTTTACTTTTCAGATGGCTAAAGAAATGCATCAGTGCCAATGTTACAAAACCATTTTGCTGAACTTAATATGCGCGTTTTAGGCCAGGGCAGAGCTATGGACACAATACTGCCATTTATTTTTAAAATAGGCTTAAATTATGCAGCAACAACATGGCATTAGCCAGAGCGTGATCGTCATTATAATGCCTGTTGGCAGGATCCTTAATCATGAGACGTTGATTCGAACGAGAGTGAAAAGAGACGGAGAAGAAAGATGATGCACAGAGAGATGCATCAGTGATGTTAGATGTGTGTCTGCAGTAAGAGAATATGCTTGGCTGAGCATGTAGGCCAAGCCAACAACAATGCAGAATAACCCCCACAGCAGACCTCCAGCCATCCAACTGCCTGCATCTTGTCCACACGTCATGCCGCGCTTTCACATCAGTGCGACAGGCCTGGCGCCCCAGGGAACATCGTAATGCTCACTGCCTAATTCTGCCATCAGCACCTATCCCAAGTGGCATGGACTTTAAGAAAGGGCCTGTAAGGCTTGAATTGAAATTAATTACAAGGTGTTTATTGAGAATGTGGTGAATTCAATTTGAATTTAAAACAGGCTGTTGGAACAAGTAGAAGAACAAACTCACTTTTCACAGACGTGCATTTATGGAGGTGAATGTTAGATAAGAATAGTTACTATAGCACTTTAGTAGCCTGATGTGAGTGGCTTTTGGTGCTTTGTGAGGTGCCAATGTTTAGTTAAAGGAATAGTTCACATAAAAAGAAAATTCTGCCATCATTTACTCACTCTCATTTAATTTCAAATCCATTTGCCACCACCAAATGAATGATAACAAAATGCAATGATAAAAAACATTATTTGCTTGCATATTTACGGTGTCTTGCACATGACATGCAAGAAACAAATCGTGTGCATGATTTACTAATTTGTTAACTCAATTTATAAATCGTGTGCACGATATATCAAATCAAGGAAACAAATAGTAAATCGTGCGCACGATTTAGCCTATATTTTTTCCTGCATGTCATGTGCGGGACTCCGTACATATTAAGTGTTGTATGAGATACTTCAGTCTTCAGTGTCACATGATCCTTCAGAAATCATTCTAAAATGATAATTTGCTGCTCAAGAAACATTTCTTACTATTATCAATGTTAAAAACTGTTGTGCTGTTATTGTAATGTAGAAATATTGTAGGAACTGTAATTTATTTGAATCTTTAATGAACAGTAATTTCAAAGGAACTGCATTTATTTGGTATATTTTTACAACAAATTTCATTACTGGTCCTTTTTATCAATGTAAAGCTTCCTTGCAGAATAAAAAAACAGAAAAAAAACAAAAAACATAATGACCCCAAATTTGGATGGATGGATTGATGGATGGATGAGATGGTCGAAATGATCAAAATCAACCAGACACAACTATTGTTGCTAACTGACCAGAGTGTATACCCATAACCCTTGGCAGCAGAGCATGTGAGAGTGAAATTAATGTTATAAATGGAAGTTGTGTGGCTAAATCTGGTTCTATCTGGACACAAGTGTAAAACAAAATCCAGACAGATCTGATTCAGGATTAGAGGAAGAAGGATTGTTTTTCAAAAAATGGGCCCTTACGTAGTTTCACAGCCACTTCCTCTTGGTGGATCAGAATGTCCTTCCTCCATTTACGCTCCAAGTGAACAGCCACAGTTGCGTAACGGCTTCAGAAGTAACCGTCAGTCACCCCGAAACCCAGACATGTTACTCAGCATCTCCCTCTGTATCAGACACACAACACAGCACTGTTCAGCCCAGGTCAGGAAGACACCAAATCAGCTGACATTCAGAGGGAGACAGGACCACAAAAACTCACAATTAGGGTTAAATATTAAGCCCGGATAAGTTTCATAAGCACTTCCAGTGAAAATCGTCATGTTTTCTTTTCCCTTAGATCAAGAAAGAAGCAAGTTGTGGGCATTACTACAGAGAGACTCACATGCTTTTAATTATCGTAGAAAGCATGCAAAGAATTCAGTACATGTACAGACAAGTGTGTTGTCTGTGTGTACTGATTTGAAATACAAATTCATACACTATACCAAATGTTTTCTGTTTTAAAAATATGAACATTGAGAGCAATTAGAATTCCAAAATGAATCCTGACGCTTTGATCTCTTTAGTTTATCGTCTGAGGGGTTTTGTAGCGCTCGTTACCAGCAGCTGAGCTGACATGAGCAACGTGTTATTGGCTAAAACAGTGGGTGCCCAGTTAAGGACCTTTCCCCTCATTAAGACCTAATCACTCCAATTAGCAAACATCTGCCCTCACTCAAGGCATGTCAGCAATCAACCAGACATTCTGAGATCTGACACGAAGCTCCTCCAGCCCCCTCATCCACATAGAAAAGTTGTGTGCCCAGTACACGTTGTACAACTTTGGGCTGTCCCAGATGAAAGATGGCCAATCGTGGCGATTTCTGTGGTCATGGGTCCTAAACGGTGGTCGTACGTCGTACGGTGAGAGAGGTTCAAAGATGGCCGTTGACATGGTCAAAGATAGCCTGTGATAATTATCTGAAAGTATCAGAAATTTAGCGTGATCATCTCACTGTTTGCTACTGCTATGACCTACTTCTGACTAGCCAATAAAAATGCAACATGAAATGACGTATTGATTAACGTGATATGGCGCTAAAACTTACTTACCTCAAGCTCCATTTGCAAAATTGGCATGCCAAGTAAGCCTCTATCGTCCGGATTACATTCATACTACACACATTCAGACTATATAGAACTATATATTTTTAGTGGTTCAAAATAATCAAAATAAGTACCTTCTCAAGAGAGTACATACAATTTTGGATGCAGCTCTTGTCTTCTTTTGTAAACTATAATGTACTTGCTAATTCTTTTTTTTTTACATTTTTTAACATGTTTACTGATTTTATTTATAATTCACTTCTGGCTAAAGCTGATTGATAGGCTTTTGTCAAAGCTCACATTGAAATTTGCCTAGTGTTTGGCACTGATATTCCTAAATCCCTGGCTTTGGTAGGTTGCCATGGTAATCAAGTATAGCAGATCAGATTTCCACACGTGATGACAGTGACAAAAGGTGGAACAATCATTCTGATCACACACAAACAGTGTTTTGGTATGACCTCGGTTATAAAATTACGTGCCATCCTAATTTAAATTGATTTACAAAAGCAGCGTCAGGGTTTATCCAACAGTAATTTAGAAAAAATTTGCTTGTAATGATATAATATAAAATATACTTGATGTGAGTTTTTCTTCATAACACTCTGCCAAACACAATTTATAATGCGGTCTCTACACTGCGGTGTCAGCCAGATAACTGTGAAAATGTCCTGCCTAAATTTAGCAATAAATTCCAGCACTGAATACCATCCCAGTGAAATGTTTTTACCCACATGTGAACATCTATGTCAAATCACCATGGAGACGACAGAAACTAGCCTCTGCTGCACAAACCTGCAACACTTTCATTATGGATTATCCTTTAGCAGGAGCGAATTTATCAACCCTGCAAATAACTACTGAGCACATGAATGTGTGTGTGTGCGAAAAGGAAAAAGATTAATTTTCCTTCACACTGTCTACCACATCCTTATAAATTGCGGTTTCAACAGACAACATAATAGACAGAAATGAGTGCAGAATTATGCAAAACTCTGTGAGCATATGGGGACAGAATGTTAGAAGAGCTCAAATTTAAGAATGAATCTTTTTCATTAAAGTTCTTTTTCCAAAATGATTAACATAAATTTGTTGCTTTCTGATTGTTCAAAGATGAATATATAGCCTGTGTTCAAATCAAATACCATCTTTTTAGCCTATGTTAAGGGGCCGTTTACACCACAGTGTTTTCAACTAAAAACGGAAAAAATGTTATGCGTTTGGCCGTTCATTTACACGACAACGGTGTTTTGGAGGCTTGAAAAAAATAACTTTTGAAAACTAGACTCAAAGTGCACGTTTTTGAAAACGATACTGAAAATTACGTGTTCAGTTGGCGCAGTTTTTCTTTACAAAGTGACATCGCCATCTACTGGCCTGGTGCATAATACAGCGTTTTTATTCGTTTTCGTGGATCCGTGTGAACAGGGATCATTTTGACAACTTTTCCATTTTTAGTACATAGTTGTCTTGTACACGTTTACCTTTAAAGAATTAGGGTACACGACAACATAATACGCATACGCATGATGTCACCGTTGTCACTAATTTGCATTTTTGTTGTTTATACAGAGATGATAATGGTATCTAGTTCAAAAATGCGGTTGTCGTGTAACTGAACGGCCAAAACACATACTGTAAGCTTTCTGTTTTTAGTTGAAAATGGTGCCATAATGGCCGCTTAGTTTGAAACACACACAAATTTTAATTTACGCATCCTCATGTCATTCCAGTCCTATATGACTTTCTACTATGAAGCACAAAAGGTTACATTCTGAAAAATGCTCTATTTTCAAGCAATTATCTATGAAAGTGTTCAAAGTGACTCCTGTCTTCTAACTCCCTTTTGTCTTCCACGGAAGGAAGAAAATCATATGGTTGGAAACAACGTGATGGTGAGTAAATGATGATGACTGTCATTTTTACAGATCTGTTTTACAATCTATTTGGCCTGATAGCTTTGAGGAGTGATGCTCATTGCTCATATAAGGAGGACTGAATCCTATTTTGAGTTTGTCTTTTGTAAATAATTCACTGAAATGTGTCATAGAGCTCTGTGGTTCAGCAGAAACAGCACAGAGGAGAGAAGAAGCACTGTAAGACTATTTTTTTTTTTTCCTTCTCATTTCTCTTTGTTGTTTTATAGATCTCGGGGGACTAATTGTCAATTAAAATCGAATCTGTTCCAGATGATGGTCAAAAACATACCTCAATGGAACTGTTTAAGGATGCTTTAATGAATTCCTTCTGCTGCCCTGACCAAAAGGAAGACAAATGTGTCTGTTTAAAAGTGTCCCAACAGCAATACTCTTTCTCTTCTATAAGCCAAGCAAACTCATTCAGGTTTGTGGTTTGTGGGGTAAACAGGAAGTCTACAGGTATAGAGAAAATAGCAAATCAAGTAACACAGCTAAGCACACTAAAAACACACATTGCAAAAACCAAAAACCATAGCGTTCAGAGATCAAATTAAGTGTAAAATGTGATTGCTCTACAATTTTTCAGTATGTTGATTCGGGAACTAGTTGTCTAACATTTATAAAATACAATAAAAAAATGTTTTATATGAATATTCTTTCACAAAAATATATTTCTATTTTATTTCAAATATTGTAAAATCTTTTTCTCTCACATTTTTCTTTGAATACATTCCTTTCATGGTCAGTATACGTTTTAAGCATCTTTAAGCTGGAAATCTCGACACTGACAGACTCGCAGAAAATATGGGCCTTGCTTCTTTCTTTTTTTTCTGAAGGACCCCACCCACCCACACTTATTCGCCCCCCTTCACCAAATTCTTAACACATATTGAGCTCAACGTCAAATAGCTTCACACTCAACCAATCACAAGCAACAGCATTGTGTCAACCTACATCACAGTGGCCAATCAAATGTTTTGTAGTCTGTCACGTGACACAAAGCTCCGCCCCATTTGTGGAATCATTCAGAGTGCGAGTGGAACTACAGCGATTCAGCGGTGACTGACCGGCGCAGATCCAACCAGCTGGAGGATCCGAGGACGTTTCTGAAGCGATACAAATGCTCCTTACGTGGAATGTCTTCCTTCACGTCTTCTTAAGCTTTTAAAGAAGGTATGTAAACCTTCACTTTGCTCTCACAATGCAAAAGTTGAAGATATTGGTCATGAATTAAGGGTAAAAGCTGTAGGTGGCAGCTGCGCATGAAATAGGAACTGTGTCACCAATAACTTATTCATAAAAGTGCTATATCTGCAGTTTGATTGAGCAATTTGTGCAAGAGTTGTAAAAAATATATTGCTATTTATTCAGGTGTTTTATGTATTTGATTTAGGCTATTTATCAGAATAAATGACTACATTTATATATAAGTTACATATAAATCATAAGCTTCTGTTTATATAATGCTGAAACAAGATATAGCTACACAGATGCAAATTTCTTTATTAAAAGCCACTTTTAACCTCTATGGGTGGTTATTCTTGACCCTTACCCATTATATTTAATCATTCTCTTCATTTTTTATTGTTTTTTTATATATATTTATTTGCACCAACACCACTGGAATATTTACATTTTATTGCAATAATCTCGTCTACATGATCATTAAAAAAAAGATAGGAAATAAATTATTTTGTTGTATTGAAGTAAAAATATTTTTTATATATATTTTTTCTTTTGTTAATAATCCATGCAGTTCACTGGGGGTTTTAAAGGTGATATATATTTTGCACTATGTATCTCATTTGTAATATAATATTCCTGTCTGAAACAAATTAAAGTAGTTTCAAAATCTACAATATGTGTAACAATTAATATCATATACAAAGAGTGCTATTGTTACAGTCTATACCACTACCAGAGTGGGCTGCAATACCAATTGAATGATATTTTAAATTATGCGCATTAATTTTATTTTGGCAACGAAATTGACTTGTCTGTTGTGACTTGTATAAATAATTGAAAAAGTGTATGCATTTCGACTCAAAACTGCAAATAAAATGGGAAACAAATGCACTGCCACATTTCATGCAATCTTTGTAGCGAGTTGGAAAGTGCTACAACCTTCCCCATCTGCTCAGAAATGATATTTCTAGTTTTCTAAACGTCTTGATCCAGATCACCTGGATTTCACCTCTTGTGTTTGACTGCTTTCCGTTGTCGGTACACAGACTGGTGTGAGTTATCTCAGCGTCCAAACTCTCATTATCACCGCTGCATCATTAGATTAAATTGGTAAACTGATGCCTGTATGTGGGCTGAAGATAAACTTGGCTTAGTGACAAGTTAAATGTGCATAATTACCTTCAATCTGGGTTTCAGTTTCATTGTTCTCTGCACTTCTTTCTGTTATACAGTACAGTAAATGGTACTTATTAACTACAGCAGTTTATGTATTTTGTGTAGACAAGTCACTGTTTAAAAGAAAAAGTATAAAAGCCCAGTTCAGACAGAAGTACATTGGAAATAGAAGTACACAGCTGATCACTGAAATCTGTCTGGTGTTTCTGACAGGATCCAGATGTGTCTAATTGCAATATATGAAATCTGTTTGTTGTCGTTCTGGTCTGCAGTGAGATAAAGTAAGGTCACGGAAAGCCGCAACAGACCGAGAGAGAGACGACTGTTAAATATATTACAGGCTGTGATTATATCCCAAGGGGTGGTGGTAGCGCAATGGATAAGACACATGCCTTTGGTGTGAGAGACCCGGGTTCGAATCCACTGTGAGACACCAATGTGTCCCTGAGCAAGACACTTAACCCCTAGTTGCTCCAGAGGCGTGCGACCTCTGACATATATAGCAATTGTAAGTCGCTTTGTATAAAAGCGTCAGCTAAATGAATAAATGTAAATGTAAATGTAAATATCTGTACCGGAAAGTAACCCCCCCCCCCCCCCCCAACACACACACACACACACACACACACACACATACACTCTACCTTCTTTGTCTGTCTCCCGGGTTATCTCCACCTACTGCCACCCTCAAAGACACCTGAACACAGACATGATCAACAGCAACGGGCGTCTGGAGAGAACACCCCCTCCTCTCTTCCACTGTCTCTCTCTTTCTCTTTCTCTCACTCACAAGCAAGCAGGCCCAAACAGACAGAAAGAATTCTAAAAGGGCACACGCACAACATAAGACACTCAAATCCAGATCTTTTTAATGCCAGGTATATCTGCTGGGTAAGATACACGGGCCTAAGAAAATATTTGAACATTTAATGATTGTATGAATGTCATTGCATTAGACAACAAAATGTCAAGCGCAACTGTTTAAATGTATTAATTTTAAATAACACAGCTCAAACACACAACATTTCTCCAATATTATTATTTTTTTTAAATAAGAAAACAATAGATATACTATTTGAATTTGTATATTAAACATTTGAACACTGGAATTTCAGAAGCTAAAAGCACATTTTTAAAAAAATATATTTTTTGGACAGTATTGGAGCATGTTTTACAAGAAAATACAATTTCAGTTTTTTTTACTTCAAAAATGTTTAATCCTTGCCGTTTCTTTGTAATTCTTTGTTAAATTTACTCGATTTCTGAGTGAAAATAGTTTCAAAGCTATTTTGTGTGTTTTAACTGCAAAAATATTTCTGCAAAGTAAAGTTAGTTCTGAGAGAGAAACCCATTTGGTTGCAAATGCCACTTGGTTTAATGTTTTATGTCAAATGCACTGAAAGAAACGTGTATAAAATATAAGACACCATTTACATTTTTTTTAGAGCTTATTAGATAGAATTTGTTAGAATTTGTGAGTTTGTTCGTTTTGAACAAACCCTAACGTAAAGTACGGCCTGGATATCTGCTCTGAATTTCATGTCTTCTCAGTATTTATATGTGATTGATGAAACATGTTCAATTCATTTGGCATTATATCATCCTCAGACTTCATCATATACCAGTCTCAGTCTGCCACTGTTGCTACGATCTCTTGCTCTCTTCATCTCAAGTGAAAATATGGGTGGCATATTTTTCTGTTATTTCTATGTTAAGTGGCTCCTACATGCTTTGTGTTGAGCTACATGTCTTAATTCTTCTTTGAAACTGCCTACATAATTGTGGAATAGTAGATTTGGAAGCTCAAACAAGACATGATAAAACATCTCAAACACAAACAACACCGTTCAAAAATTTGGGTGCAGAACATTGTTGTTTTTTCAGCAAGATGTATAAAATGGATAAAAAATGACAGTAAAGACACTTATAATGTTACGAAAGATTTTTATTTTAAATAAATGCTTTTCTTTTGAACTTTCCATTAATCAAAGAAGCCAGAAAAAATGTATCACGGTTTCCACAAAAAAAATATTAAGCTGCTTTTATTTATTCTTTTCAAGATTCAAATAAGAAATGTTTTTTGAGCACCACATCAGCATATTAGAATGAAGGATTGTGACATAGAAGACAGGAGTAATGGTTGTTGAAAATTCAGCCTTGCAACACTACCATCTGAAATCTGAAAGATTACTAACAATATTATAAAGTCAATAGTTTGAGCGCAGCTTCTTTATAAATCTCCCAGAAATCAAAGAACCCTTGCAGAAGGTAAGCACAGTGACTGCTTTTCAATGTGAAAACTGAAAGACGAGGTTTTGTTCAAAGGGTGTGTGTTGTTCGGTGGCATAAATGTGGGCATTCATTGCAAACAGTGAAAAGCAGTCACCATTCAACAATCATTTTCAGACGTACAGTACAGATGTCAAGGCAGCTCTAAAATCCGGAGAATGTTAGGGGTGTCTTGAGGGAAGCCACGCCCATTCCAAGTCTCAACGAAACCCGCAAACACACACACATACAGACAATGTACCTCCATGTGTGGTTGTGGGGCTTTGAAAGAAATATCCCAGAATGGGCCACACTTCAAAGAGATGTTCATCCATTCTGTCTGAGGAACTAAAATTAACGGAAACACCTCAGGGGGAATGTGACACCAGCTGCTAAGACGCCTTCTTTTTTTTTCTAACACTTTTTCTGGGTGCGCTTGAGCATGTGCGCTCGCATATGTAGACTCCATCTTGAACCATCGTTATTTCCAGGGCCAGGGTTTGTGGCATCCACACTGTAATCTGTTGTGTGGAGAGGATGTTGAGATGGATTATTGAAGCCCCAGCATGCTGTGTGTGCCATTACTGTGGAGAGATCAGCACAGTGAGGTTAATGAGCCAATCTGCATAAACTTTGTCCCCATCTGGAGCATTTGGGTGGTGTGGGGCAATGTAGAGCGTAAGTGCATCTACATCACCAACAACCCTTAACGTAGCGAATGATTTATTCTAACGATCTTTCTACTCTTCACTGAAAACTTACAACACAAGCTCAGGCTCCCTGGAGCATGACTGCGGTTGGTTGGGAAAAAAAATTGCACTAAAACGGCATGGTTTTGGCTGTAGTGACATTTACATACAGTTAAAATATGAGATAGTATGTACAATTTCCACTAGCCTACCTGCTGCTCAGTCATCGTGTGTGATTTTATACTTTATGTATTTTTTCTTTTAAATGAGTTTGGTGCTAAAACTGTGATTTTCTTCTTTCAGTGTTAAAATACCATATCTTATCCCTGCTTAATATGCAGAGATTACCAAGTAAGCTGTTTGCAAACATTTCCACGAAAACTCTAAATAGCTTGTGTCTTTGTGCTTTTGTTTTTGAGTAGCAGCATTGGCTCAGCCAATGGCACGAGTTTGGGGTGGGACAATCTGTTTGGTCGAACAATGGAAAACGAGGGGAAACTGTCCTGCATGGAAACCCTCGTTCCATTTAGTGCCACTAGTGGCGTAGGAAATACATACAGCGGTTTCAATTGGCATTAAAGTAGTCATTTTGGAATTTGAGTGGAACGCACCCTAACCCAACGTGCAGCCTTTGGTGACTTAGAGAGAGCTGGGTGTGTTTAGGGCTCTAGCCTCTGAATTAAATATAACAGTAGTTTGAGAATGGAAAAACACTGCATTTTTACTGCCCTACAAAAGAAAAACACTAACTACACATTTCGCCAATTTAATTATGACTAAAAACAAGTCTCTTAAACTATGATTGACTGTAACAGATGGGCTTGGTTTCGACTATGCTTTGAGAAATATTTTTGAAAATTGATATCAAATCAAAGTCAATTAAAAAACTGAGCCAATCTGCTCAGTTCCACTATTTTGTTGATTTAGTTGCTGCACTTTTTTTTTTTTCTAGGGCAATTTAAAGGTTGTCAGTTTATTTTAATGTTTGATGTTATGTAGTGTTGAAAATTCAGTGACACTTCTAGTGACAAAATTAAGAGAAATCTGAGTGTGAAAAGTGATATCAAAGTGAATCAAAAAGACTGAGCCAATCTGCTCAGATTCAGTGTTGGTGTAGTTACTGCATTTCTATGGAATATTAAAGGTTGTCAGCTGTTAAAGTCCTCATTTTGGCTTCCATTCACAGTTTTTTTAAACCATTTGATGTTAGTGTGTTAAAAATTCAGCGCCACTTATAGTGACAAATGACATTCTGCTTTATCATGTGGTAGCTGAAGATACTGAAATTCTTTATATTCGATATAGTTTGGAAATTGTAGGCGTTTGTAAGTGTGCATTCACAAATTAGCTCTAAAGAATTGTCTCAAAAACCGCCTCAATCAGTCTTATAGACATTTATTTGACTGGTGAAAACAGCTCGTTTGATAGTTATGTCATAATTGTGATGAAATAATGTGAAATTGAGGGGTTTTTTTTAAGGCTTGGTTATGCTTAATTTATCTTTGATGCCAAACTCAAAGGAAAACAATATTTATTTAACGAAAGACCATTTTTGATATGGACTTTGCATTTATAGACTACATTTTACTTAAAATCTGAATTGAAAAACAGTAGGCCTATATGAAATGAATTTTAACTTCCTATTTCCATTGGAAACTAAAAGCTGTCTTGAGAGAATTTTCTGAAGGTGCTGACTGTAGAATGTGCCACGTGTTTATGACTGAGGATTTAACCACAAACATCTTAAACAGCAGTTTCCCAAGAGAACACCTCTGATTAAGAAATTAAGAAAAAATGCCACCAAAGAAATGCAAGAATAACAAAACATCCAAATGGTTAAAAATGAAACCGCAATTTTTGCTGTTTATATCTGTTTGCATGAAACCTCTCTATTGTTGGCTGTAATCTGTGATCTGCAGACTCAATAAGTTGGAACCTTTTGAAGAGCCCACACACACACACACACACACACACACACACACACACATACATTACAGTTAAAGAAAGAACACTATGTTCTACTGAGTGTCTATGGCATAAACAGAAAGTGACTATTCCTCTTTTTTTCTCACTTCCAAAAGACAACCACCCAGCTCGTCTAAACCATTAGATCATTTAGTTTTTTTCCCCCCCTTTCATTACCCATAATGCTGTAAACCCCACTGGGCGCAGTGTGGGACCCCACTGCTGTAGGATGCACAAGCAATGAGCCGTTCATTTCTCTTATTTCATTTTCCTCTTCTTTCTCTCCTTTTTTTTTTTTTTACTTGTTACCCCTCTCTGTGTGAAAAATGAGCGAGGACTGTTTGAGAGTTTAATTCATTTTGATTAAGTCAAGGAGAAAGAAAAAGAGGCTGTTTTGTTCATTTAATCAGCTTGGAGATGAAATGACGGAACTGAATATTTATACGTTGGTTTTTTATGTTAATGATTGTGGTGGTGTGATGGTTTGCCAATATATATATCGTTTTACTTCTTTTTTTACGTTTCACCTCCAAATGTAGGCTAGTAAAGAGAAAACATATTTAACAATCTTTCCACATAAACAGAACCAGTCTGTTCCAATGCAAAACCCTGATGGGAATGTAATTTCACTTGTAGTGTATCATATAGAGTTAGTGTTAGTCTTGATGTCACATGACCACATAAAACCTGATATACGGTTCTGAATTGGTCTCAGTTCAAACAGAGGTTTTGGCATACAGAGGTTTTTCTTTTTATTATTTCTTATTTTTTCCTCATTAAAGCATGCTCTTTTTATAGACTTCTCAATTTGTCTTCAGTGGAAGCCACCAATTTGTCTCGTTTCAGCAGATGCCAAAGCAGATGCTGCTTTTAGTACGAAAAACGACATAATGACTCAAATTTTGAGTCACTAGAGTGTGCCCAAACTTTTGGGTGCCTTTTCTGTAGTTTTGTGAGGATGCAAAAATGGTTTGATTCTCTTAACATGATTGTAATTATTTTTTGAATTTCTGTAGTCTCTGTCTAAAGGGCCATTCACACCAAGGAGGACGATAACTATAATGATAACAATAACTTTAAATAATCAGTATCATTCTATGAGAATAGGGAAGTCCACACCGCAGCTATTACGATAATGATTGTTGCTGGTATCATTGCCTAATATCTCTTTCATATCTCTTTCAATATCTCTTTTAGCATTTCCAGCTGATGAATGATAAAAGCATTGACAGCCAATCAGAATCCACCTCACTTTAAAGAGCTCGGGCATTTAAAGCCACAGACAACAAAACTGCAGTGTGTGCTTAGAATAAATAGAATTTTTTGTCTCTTGATGTGGATGATAAAATAGTTATTGTTATAGTTATAATTTTTGGTGTGAACAGTCCTTTAAACGGTCCAATCTGATCGCCTCGTGTTTACAGTTAGGCCAGAATACTGAGGTTTTTATAGAACCCAAATTTCTATACAGTCTGTACGTGTCCTGTAGCATGTCATTCAATATATTATATATAAAAATAGGTTCAGTATATTCTATATTTTATTCTATACCCTAGGGTTCTTAACTAAATTTTAAAGAACACTTTATGCCGAAAAGGTTCTAGAGAAATGTCTTACATGATTTCATAATACTTCATGTTTAATGGGTTATTTAAATTTGCTCTTGTGATAAAGTATGTTTACAAGCTACTTAATTCATAAAATTTGATCAGGATTAAAAAAAAGAATTAAAACTAAATCCATAAAATTGTCCCATGATGGAAACCCCTAAAAGTTTGTATATGTATAAGAGCCTGACAGAACCCTTGAAGGTTCTATATAGAACCTTTTCTTCTGAGAGTGTTCTTCTTGACCAGGTGGCATTTGGGACAGGGGGAGCTTAGGGTGGCACAGGACCATTTTGGGACCGTTTGGGTCAGAACCATTGCCAGTTGTCAAAGAATACAGAAAATGTTACTTTTGAACAAGTACTTGGCTCACAAATGATTTTGCTTCTGTTTTTGAGTGTTTTGCTGAAAGAAGACAATTAATTTGTGTGCCATTGTTCATGGATCCTGTTATAGTCTACATTTTCCCATATCTGAAAAGGCCAAAACTTCATACTTTTTAATTTTGGACTGTTTTATATTGGATGTCTGAATCTCAGTGTTTGCCAGAGTGGAAAAGAAGCCCTTATTGTTTTATGTTTGGAGTCTGATGAGCTAATATTGGAGCTTATAATGGCAGCCTGACTCTTGAATCGTGGAAAAACCCTTCTATTAGACCTGTGCATTTCTTCATATGTCCATATGGAGACGGCATGAACAGGAAATGGCATGCATTCCTTTTGTCCGATTCAAAAATAAACTTGAGTGTGCACTTCCTGCAGAGGCGTTGAGAAGAGAGAAAAGAGGTGAAGTGGGAAAAGAACAGAAGCAGAGGAAATAAAGAGTGTAGTGTTGTTAAACTTAAACGGGCTTCGTTACACTCAAGGATCTCTGCTGTGATTCGTTGAATCCTCGTGTGATAGAGTTGGCTTGTAAATCACACACCATGCATGCTTCCTTCTTTTGTAAGGAAGATTAAAGCTCTTTGTGTTGCCACATACATCCCTGTAGTTCTTCACTTCCTGTCAGCAAGACATGTGATTGTTTGACCAGTGTGTGAGGTTGCCATTTGTCATAGGGTGCGTCTCAATCAGCTCCCTAGGTTGTGAATCAGTATGTGTACTCAAATTCCCTGTACGCTCCCTGGCTCACTACTCATTGGGACCCAGATGGTGACATGACAACGTCCTCATTAAACAATAGCTGTGTTTCCATTAACCTTCAAATTGCGCAATTTGAGAATATGCCCAATGGAAACTCCCATATATTGTTAAAAAGTTTTTACGCTCGTGTGTGAGGTGTTTTTTTCAGGCAATTCGAAAAAGGACTATTTCGCAAAACAGTTTTTTTTCGCATTTACAGGTCACCTGACGTACGGAAAATTCGATCATTCTTTAAAGATGACGAGACAGAGTTCTTTATTAAACTAGTAAAAGACAAAAGAATTACGGGAATACTACATTCTACACCACAAAGAAATGCCACAATTTATCAAGACCACAAAGCAGATATGAGGGAGAAACACCCAGAAACACCTCATACGTGGCCACTCCCAAGTAAAGGGCTTTCCTTGCCATTAATGCTTGGATAACACGCCTATGTCTCCTTCCATTAAAAATATTGCCTAGCGCAGTGACTGTGATATACGTAAACCTACCAACATCTGTTGCCGTGATTTTTGGAATGGCTTATCGCGAGAGGAAAAAATTACGTTAAGTTCCATCGGTTAATGGAAATGGCTTCATTTCACAATAGTTTTTTATCGACATTTATAAAATATTACAAAAAGTTTTGTGCAAATCTGTAATGGAAACTGGGCTATTGTCACTACTGGTATTTATGAGCAACAGCAGAACTGATCATTTTCTGACATTCATTTTACATGATTGAGACAGCCCTTAAAATGGCCGACTCCCTGATCAGTGCCCTCACTACTGAACAAGGGAGCTGATTGAGACGCAACCTTTGTGATGTTTTTGAAACAGCCCTGCTTCCACTTTACCTTCTGGAAAGATCACTTGTGTCCTGTCATGAGATTTGTATATTGAATATTAAATATTTAAGTTTTACAGAGAGACTTATGTGAATGTATACCATTGATGACAGTCATTATATAGTATAAGTAATGCTTATAAATCAGTTCATTTGCTGGATAAGCTTTCAAACCTAATGTGCTTTTTGTTCAATTCCAGTGCCCTCTCTGTTTGTAGTACTAGAATGCATGTTATGTGAACAACCCATTTGTTTCTCAAGCTTTAAGGCATCTTTCTAATATTCATACTTTATTTTGCAATTTTATGCGTATTAAATGGTGAAAATATGCATCGTCTTAGAGTAAGATAATTAGAGCTACACAATATATTCACAATGATTTTGCTGATGATATAAAATCAGAATTATATACAATTAAGCAAAAAATCTGTCATGTTTAAACTTTAGTAACAAATACAGTATGGTATTGAGTTGGAGAGTTTGATTCATCTCTGTGAATTAGTTGAAACTGTCTTTTTCAGTGACTAATGCAAATGCATGCAGTGATAGTGTATTGCAATTGCAGATTAATCAGTGAATGAAAGATTTTCATAGAAGTGCACACATTTTCCATATATTGAACTTTTTTTGTAAAAAATACAGTGTTTTTATTGTTAACTGAAACTTTTTTCTTTCTTTTTTATTCTCTGATAAAACTGAAGTTAAAGTCCTAAAATGACTAAATCAAATCTGGAAAAAAAATCATATTTAAAGCTAAATAATAATAATAAAAAGAACAAAGAAAATTACTAAAACTTAAAACAATATTAAAATGAAAATTCAAAACATAAAATGTTTATCTTAAAAATAATAAGAACAGTAATACAATATAAATAGTATGAAAATGATGCAATAAATACGATAAAATATAAAACGGACATAAATAAAAACAATAAAGTATATTGCTTCTAATTGGTTAACAGCTGTGTGAAAAACGGGCCTTTCTTTTTTTCGTTCTTTAGTTTAATAAATAACAAAATATATAAATTTACTGATAATATTTTTTATCTATATATAGATTTGAAAACATCAAGATGCATTTTGCACAGCCCCAATTATGAGTGTATGTTTTACGAGGTTGCTGAATAAGTCCAGGCTGTTTTGTATCAGTCATATGGTTTTCTGCAGTACTCTGTAATCCAGGGTTTTCATCTTTTGTGGATGCGGCTCTGGTGCCCGACGGTCTGTCCCCGTCCTTTTGTTTCAGCCAACCATAGCTGTGCACTTTCTCTTTTATGACCGTATTGTGTGGCGGGGAAGCCATGTGATATTCTTTTTACTGTTTCAGCTGCTCGGGGGCCAAGAAGTCCGAGCATGATCATGTAAGTGTGTGACTTTTTGTGTTTTTCAGAGGCTGTGCTGGACGGTAGGAGCTGTTGAAGTTTTGACTGTGGGTTTGCGCTCCCTCTCACCCACGCTCTGTCTCCAAGAAGCTGCAGGGTTTTTGCTGAGTTGGCAAAAATGCGTCGCGACGCAGGAACAGAAATAAACTGTCGGCCTTCAAGAACTACAACACACGCACATCTTGTCCTCATCGGACCTCCAAGTAAGCTGTGAGGATAAAATACTACAGTGTTGAATAAGAAAAACAGCAAAATGATGGACTTTCCAAAACCTGACATGCTGTAGATATATTTTATGTAAATGATTGTTTGGGTTTTGGCTCCCAGCCCTTCATATAAGGGATTTATTGCAGTTTGTGCGTTCCAAGAAAAATTAGGCTATGTCGCATATAAGGGCTCCATACATCCGCACATTTATTTAAAAACGACTGCACAATGGCTTTCCATGTGAAAGTGACGTCTGTGGAACAGCCTCTAATAAACCGTGAATCAAAAATGAGAGAAGAGGGGAACGATGAAAACCATTCTTGACCAAAAAAGCAAAGGTAAAAGTTGTTCTTTCAACACACACAGAGACATCATCACATCTGCAGGGCTTTGGTTTCTCTGACTGACATCAGGTTTATTTTCTTTAATACGCTCATGCACATTCTTGCATGTCCACTCCCACAGATTTATGTCCTTTTAATGTAGTTGCCGCGATGTGAGGGAGGCAGGGTGAAAGCTTTATGTCTGTCTGCTGTGATCCGTGGCGTAAACAGTCTCACTGTACTCTGGAATCTCGCCACTCCTACAGGCTTTAGAAAAAGGGGCATTCAGGGTGAAAGGAAGGGGCAACATTTGGATGTGTTTTAAGGAGAACAGTTTGAGCTGTTTGATTGATTTATGTTTTAAGGTGGGGCTGTTTAATTGGTGCTTCCAGATTGGTAGCTGGTTTTATAGTGGAATTGTTGAGCTGGTTTGAGGTTTTGAGTGGTTGTAGGGCTGTTTGTTTCGTTGTTTTATTCAAGAAGAGCTACTGTGGGATACTTGAATTCATCCTAATGGGAGTTTCTCATCTGGTGCGTAACCCCTACTGGCTCAAAAGATTGGGGTCAGTAAGATTAATTTTGTCAAAGGATGCAGCAAGGATGCATTAAATCCATCAAACGTGACAAAAAGACATTTTATAATTTTACAAAAGATTTCTATTTAAAAATGCTGTTCTTTTGACCTTTCAAGTTCTTTAAAGAATCCTGAACAAATGCATCACAGTTTCCAAAAACATATTAAGCAGCACAACTGTTTACTTTTTCAGCACCAAATCAGCATTAGTATGATTTCTGAAGGATTATGCAACACTGAAGACTTATAATGCTGAAAATTCAACTTTGCATCACAGGAATAATAAAAAAAAAAAAAAAATTTTTATTGTAGCAATATTTTACAATATTACAGTTTTTACTGTAATTTTGATGAAATAAATTCAGCATTGGTGAGCATAAGACACTTCAAAAACATAAAAAATACTACCAACCTTTGAACTGTAGTGTGCATGTGATTCGAATTCTGCCATTGTTGCTCATGGCTAATTCATATTACACTATTTAAACCTTTACAATTACTTGCATGTACAATACTGAAATATTTATTTAAATATTACTAGAAGATTACAGTGCTTCTTTTGAAAGCCCGTTCATGGAAAAAAATAAGCTTTTTGGCAACAGAATGATGTAGTTCTGGCATCTACCAGCAGAGGCAAACATGCCCATGTTAACCAGCCAAACCTTGAGCCATTGGTTTTATTAGTTTAGGTTGGTTTTGGTTGTTTGATTGGATGCTGGCTTTAAGATTGGGAAGTTTGATTGATTGTGGAGATTTAAGCCCATAGTATACTTAAGTTTAGTTATGTCCCCAAACATTTTTTTTAGCGCCGATGCCATATCTTATAGCAGGGTGGCCGATGGTCAATATAAAGCCGATAGATATGATATCAGACAATCTAATTTAAAGATAGTAAGAAGCATATGCATAACAATTGCTGAACAATTGCTGAATTTAGTAAACATTATTTTACATAATATTTACTAAATTTGAAATAAATTATTTGAAAATAAATATAAAAAATTTATTAAAAAAACTGATTTATATTTATATAAGTACTTGATTCTGTAATCCATTTATAGTGTTTTTCACAAATAGAGAAAGAGTTAAAAATATTACTAAAAAGATAACCCTATAATAGTTTTTCGTATACCGTTTACTTTTTTGTTTAACAGCTCTGTCTAATACTTTATTAGACAGAACTGTTAAACAAAGGCAGTAAATTTATGAAGACAGAAAATGGGAGCTCGGACGTTCAGGCTCTGGAAATCTCAGTGCTTTCAAAATAAAAGTCCTATATACTATTAAAAAAATAGAGGTCCTGCTTCCGACACATCTACCAAACAGAAAAACGTATCGGTCAAGGCTGATAATTAAAAAATGCCAAATATCAACCGATATATCGACCTTGGTGATATATATCGTTTGACAGCAAGTTTAAAACTTTTAGAAATGTACAAGTCATGTGATGTCTTCCTCTCGCTGTCCTTCTTTCATCTCTCTGTGTTGCTGTGTGAGGGTTTTGAATGAACTCTGTGGTGATTAACAGGGAAGTGAGTGTCTGCGTGGTGATTTGCCAGAGATTGAATGGGTTGTCCAGTTACTGTTTTTTACAATAGGAAACATTGTGCATAGGCATGTCTGACAAACATCCTTTTGTCTGCAGTGTAGAAAACATCTGTGTGTGTGCATGCGTGCGGTGGGGGGACAGTACCAGACGGTCTCTGAGTTCAGGTCTGTAGCAGGTAACCTGTAGAAAGCCTTCAGGCTGATATCAGAGACAAACTCTCACTCAAAGCCTGACAGCACTCTAAATGCCTCTTGTAGACGCGCACACTAATGTGTTCATACACACTCTTTCCTTTGGGAGGTTATTGGAACAATGCAACCAGCGACTCGGTGCTGCATTCCTAAAGGTTTAGGGTCAAAGGTTAAACTGGGGTTTACCTTTTTGTGCCTCAAATTAAAACAAGCTTCAGAGATGGTGAACTAGCCCTGAGCACTTGAACTGTTTTCCTCAAGGTTAAATGCTTATGTGACACATTTACTGTCTACCTGACACACTTGTGGTTAAACGCTCCGGGGAACCCCCTTAAACAGTCAGGTACAATACCATTCAAAAGATTGGGGTCAGTAAGATATTATTATTATTATATTTTGAAAGATATTAATACACATTGATTAAAAGTGACAGCAAAGACATTTATCATGTTACAAAAGATCTCTATTTAGAACAAATGATGTTCTGAACTTTCCATTCATCAAAATACATACTGTACATGTTTAATATCAACAATATTATATTAGCAATTATCAATTATATTATATTATTAATTATCAACAATAATAATAATATGAAATGTTTCTTGAGCTCCAAAATCAGCATATTAGAATGATTTCTGAAGGATCTTGTGACACTGAAGGCTGTAGTAATGATGCAAAATGTAAATATATAGAGTAGTGGTCGTTATTAAAAAAAATTGGTATTGTAAAAGAATGTCGGTAACCAAACAGTTGATATGTACCCCATTGACTCCCCATTGTTTTTTTGTTTTTTTTATTGTTTTTTTTTTATTCTATGGAAGTCATTGGGGTAAAGATCAACTATTTGGTTACAGACATTCTTCAAAATATCTTATTTTGTGTTCAGCAGAAGAAAGAAATTCATACAGGTTTGAAACAACTTGAAGGTGAGCAAATGATGACAGAATTTTCATTTTGAAGTGAACTATTCCTTTAAGATGAACTGATGTCCCGCTACTAAAAATTTAGTACCTAGCATTGCTGCTTTAATTTTAGTCTTCAGCTCTGGCATGAAGTCATATTTTGTATAGCAAAAAGGAAATCCTAGGCCATCATCTACCTTTCCTCTCTCACGGTAAAGACACGTCCACATCGGTGGAAACCACAGGTGGCTGTAGAGGACGGAAGCGTTTTGCAGACACATCAGGGGTGAACGTGTTCCTGATTGCCTCCCGTCCGCAGAACCAGCGACTTGTAATCAGCGCTGATAGACGAGCTGCTCGACCACGGCTTGATCCAGGGTATTTTAAGAGCTAAAACGGGGCCCCCTCCCAACCCCCCACTTCCCCCCCAAATTCTGTGGAAGACCACAAGGAGACGCGCTGAAAAAGGCCACATCCACAGTCCACGTTAAGATCAGACCACCATGTCTGAAAGCCATTACGGGGTGTATATTAGATACATGCGTGTGTATATATAGGAAGGCACGCTCTTTCTCTCTCTCAGTTTGTGAAGTTGGACCACTTCGGACCACCCTAAGTACTGTTAGGACAAATAAGGAATGAAAGCTACACTACAGGCTCTGTAGGACAGACTGCTGTGGGACTAAGGGTGAGTTTGGAGTGAGTGTGTATTTTAAAGGACAGTACACTACTGGTCAAAAGATTGGAATAATTAAGATTTGTAATGTTTTTGGAAAAAAATAATGTTCACCAAGGCTACATTTATTTAATTAAAATACAGATAAAAATAGTAATATTGTAAAATATATCTAAACATCTTAAATAACTGCTTTCTATGTTACAATTTTAAAATGTAATTTATTCCTGCGATGGCAAAGCTGCATTTTCAGCATCATTAATCCAGTCTTCAGTGTCACATGATCCTTCAGAAATTATTCTAATATGCTGATTTAGTGCTCGGTTATTATCAGTTGCTCTTATTGGTGCTCAATTAATAATATGGGTTCTTATTATTATCAGTGTTAAATTCTAAATAGATTTGAATTGTATAGGTCAAAGCTATAATTTTTTCCGCCTACGTGAACATCAAATGTAAGCAAATCATTTACACTGAGCATGTTATTTCCAGCTTTGAAGACTGAGACTGAGAAATGAACAGTCTGAGCGATATAGACTACTTTAATGGCAGGTGTTGCATATGTTTTACTGATTATACAGTGATCACATATATGTAGTTCATACAAATTTCCTGATATATATCTGATAAAATCCAAAGATTGCAGAGGTGTGACCAAACTGATATGAGAACACCAGCAGAACATGGTTTTGGTGATACAGGATAAACTGGACTACCGAATACTATTTCATTTTGGGTACTGTGTGTGTTCTGTCTCGTGAAAATGTAATGCTGAGTGTCTGGATTCACAGGAGACCCCCGTACACCCACAATCCCCCTGGATTATCACATCCCTCCCTCATACTGCTGTTGCCATAGGAAACCCTTTCACCCCCCATGGTCATCTGAAGAGGTGCTGCGGTGTGTGAATTCATCATGCATTGTGTTTGAAATGGTAGAGCGATTCGGGTGAAAAGTTTGGTTTTGGGACAAATCAGATCTTGATCTTTTGTCTGAGAAGAAAGAATGTGTGTGTGAGAGTTCAACGTGGATTTCTTTTTTTTTTTTATTACGAAATTACTGAAATTATATTAAATACTATCTGCAGCGACATCACTTTTTATTCTTTTATGATTAGATTTTATTTGACTTGCAGAGCATTTTCCCCATAGATTCTGGTTATGTGTGGGAAGGTTCTTCAACAGTAGTTCATCCAGAGTTTTATTAGGATTTTAGAGCCATGCAAATATGATGGAATTTTTTTCTGTTTAGTATTCTATTCTTTTTTTTTATATTCCATTTTCTTCTTTTGAGCTTTTATTAGACACAGCTTGTATTTGGGTTGTTCACACAGGCTGAAAAAATATATAAATAAACAAGCTGTAATACTATAATAGTGTAAAATATTATTACCATTTAAAATAACTTTTTCTGAGATGCAAAGCTGAATTTTCAGCATCATTACTCCAGTCTTCAGTCACATGATCTTTCAGAAATCATTTTAATATGCTGCTTTGGTGCTCAAGTAACATGTCTTATTGTTTTTAATGTTAAAAACAGTTGTGCTGTGGAAACCATGATACATTTTTTTTCAGGATTCTTTGATGAATAGGAAGTTCAAAAGAACCATTCTTTTGAAATAATTTGTAACATTATACATGTCTACTGTCACTTTTGATCTATTTAATGCATCCTTGCTAAATAGAAGTTGTAATAAATCTTACTGACCCTAAATATATAACAACTTTATTTTATTTTATTTTATTAATGAATTCATATCCCAATTCAATCCAATCCAATCGATGCATCCAGGTGGCAAAAATTATTCATGTATTTTTTTAAATGTCTCTGTCTTCCTAATCAAATTGTGCTAATAGTTTTTCTTATTTTGAATTCTTCACTCATATTCTCATTTTGTCTTCCAGCAGGTGCTCGACTCGGCGTGGAGAAAGTTCTTCTTGAAGGTTCTGGAGGACACGGAAGTCCTCGTGCCAAGGTTTGGGTCAAATATTTTGGTCTTTCTCACACTCTTGCTGGTCTTGTTGAACATTCAACGCTGTCGGTGAGTTTTTGACAATGAAAAACCATCGACCGTTGACTGTGCCCTGAGGCCACGCCCTCTTCAGCCCAACTGACCTCACTTGGACACGCCCACCTCTATAGATGCATAATCTTCAAAGGTCATAATCAACATTCATTGCTGTCGGTGGGTTTAGTTTTGTAACAGCTCTCTGAACAATGAATGTAACTATGGCCCAGATTCCTGCCTGTCATGCCAGCGTACATCACACTCGCTGCCAGTACAGCGGAGATCAGCTTTTCTGTTCCTTTCTTCTCCCGCTCTCATCCTCACGGATCTGGAGTTCTTCAAGGAAGACGCAAATAGAAGCAGCCGCGCTGACTGCTTCCTCCTGCATCTAATTGGTGGTTGTGTATATATGTGTGTGTGTGTGTAGCGGGTAGAAGGAAATGGAGGATGAATGTGTAATCATTCAGATGTTCTTCTCATTTGGCTGTTTTGTCCCCAAATTATATACTGTGTTCACTGCAGCCTGAAATGAGCCTAAAATGGCACCTGCTGCTGAATACTGTGTCCTCTCTGTCAGATGTGTGTCTGTTTTGTGTGCACTTCCAAGTGTGTGAGGTGTGAGTTTGTGTTTGTGCAACTTTTTAGTCTATGTACATATGTAGCGTGAGACTGCGCGACTCTGTCACAGACATCAAAGGAAAACAGCTTTAGTCTTAAAATCTCCAGATACTGAAACACAACAACACAGTCATTGTCTAATCCTGTCTGTTTTCTGTTGCTTTCTTTGACTAGCTTTCATTCCTCCGTGTTCTCAGCGGAACATTATCTGAATAAAATGTCTGAATAATAAAATCTCAGTGGTGCATTGTGTCTCTGTCCTGATTTTGAGTGTTTGTTGTTCTGGAGAAGATGCTCTTTTTAAAACCGGTGCTTTAACAGCAGGGAGCGACAAAATCCATTCATTTTCTCCATAGGGGAACTGATTTTGAGTAATAACTTCTAAACCTTTAAAGACAGACCTCCTATGAGCTACGAGGTTGTTAATAAATGTTATATGCTTTTGTTGAAGCCATCAGCCTGTATTATTTGAACTTCTGTTTAAAACAGTCCTGTTTAACAGTGGAATTCCTGGTGAAAAGTACATGATTCTTTGAAGAAATCTCCACCAATTAATCGAAACAAGCAAATTGTGCCAAAAGAACCGCTCGCTGTCATGAAGCACTGCAATAAGCTTAACATATATTGTTTATGTATACCACAGGGCTGTTGAATGCAATTATTTTCCAGGAAACGCACGGCTAAAGTAGTTCCTGACCTTAACCACATTACAGTTCCACTGTGCCAAATTATTTAAGTTATTTCAAAGGCCCTTTCTCTGTTTGACTCCTGGCCGTTGAATTATTGTAAAAACTAATGCACACCCGAGGTGTAACAGCCCCTCTATAATAATTTAATGGCCCTTCATCAATTTTTCCTTACAGGCCTATATATACTATAAGATCCTTGATCAATGGCTTAACAAAGAGTTATATGTCAATGTAAATACCATGTGAATATATGATGAATATTCAAAACCATGAGTACTATGGTACTGTATGGTATATAGGCTACTGGTTGAAATTAATGTTGTTTCAGGCCACAATCTGAGCTCTACCCCTATAATTTAAACTCTGTGATTGATTTACCTTTCAGGATCAGCATAGGATGTTGATCCAGCAATTTTCCCTACTTGAGTACATTTTCAAGAGCAAATTCTTAAACCTCGTGAGCTGATTGAACCAAGGGATTCCCTGAGAATTGACACTCAGAATTGGTTGTTATTGCATGACCTTCAATGCTATAAAGATAAAGATAAAGATGTATAGGAACCTATACTGTAATAAATAACTGTTGTCATGAGTTAGTTCAATAAACCCAGCAATTGCGGTTGTATGGTTGTTTTGGAGCCCTAATGGAGTCCGTTTCTTGCACAGCTCTGTTTGAACACAGATCCGCAGCGCCGGGATCTCACCTCCTTGCCTGGAGCTGTAAATGTAATCATCAAAAGTAATGCAGAATGACATTGTCTGTCTGAGTTATTCTCAGTGCTAGTGTATTTTTAAGGGCCCCGATAAATGGCTTGATGAGTGCAGTTTTCTTTATTTCTTATTTAACTAGGATGATGGTTTGACATATCAATGGGCTTATCCCATATGACCATATGCTTTGTTCACATTGCATGAACCAAGATGTGAACTCTGAAACTCTGAAATGCCAGTCAATATATGAATGCTTAGCTCTAAAAGAGTTTTGGCTAATATGGACAGCAATTACATACGTGTATGAGTTCATGTGCCGGGGAAAGTTTGCTGTTCACTGTTGCATAAAAGCAAAGATTAGAGCCGGGCAGTGGAGCTGTTTTGTTGCCGTGTTCCTGTTTGTGTGTGTGGGTGTTTTGGAATGTGTGTGTTTCTCCATTATTCAGCAGGAAGTCCTCTGTGTGTGCAGCCGTGCAGAGAGGACCGAGGCAATGATGTCATCGCCAGTCATGAGAGCATCGCTGGTAATTAAACAACTCAGCTGCAGGAAGTGTGTGTGTGTGTGTGTGTGTGTGTGTGTGTGTGTGATGTACTTTTGGGGACAAAATTCTCTAGAAGCAGCCAATTATGAATAATTCCCTTTAACTGAAATAGAAATAGCTCTGAAATAGAAAAATGGTCCATAAAAAGAGTAAATAGTGCGCTATTCAATTTTAATAGCAAAAGTTGAATTTTAGATTTTAGTGTTATGTATGTAGCATACATATACTGCTGAGGAAAGTTACTTTTAAAACTAATGTGTAACAATATTGTGTTACTCCCTAAAAAAACGAACTAATTGCATACTTTTAATGGAATGGAATGCATTACGTGTCTGTGTGTTTTTTTGTTTGTTTGTACATAAAGTAGGCCTAGGCTATATTTGTGTTATTTAATTATTGCAGGTTTGCGTATTGAGTTTCATTTTGAGGAATACTGAATCTCTTTTTCTGCATGTGAAATGAGTAAATGCATGTTCACATTTAGTCCGGTATTTTGTTGTACATTTAAAAGTAATTCATCACTTGTTACTTGAAAAAAGTAATCTGATTACGTACCTCACGTTACTTAATGCTTACCCCAATACTGCACATGAAAAAGTGGAAAATAAAAAGATTTTCATATTTTTTTCCCCAATATTCAGAAGGATATTCGGTTAAAATCAATGACGTTTTGGCTGTGTGAGGTTTCCATATTTAGCTTCAACGTAAAAGGACAATGGAACAATGGAAATATACTTTCATAGAATATGCGTCTTAAATTAGGCTATATTATGTTGGCTTCCGTACCCATTCAGTGTATTCTTCAAACACTTAATCTGCTTTTCAATCATACGAGTTTAGATCATCGCGAGGGTGAGTAGGCCTAGCCTAAATGATGACAGAATTTTCATTTTTGAGTTTACTAGTCTGTCTCTTTAGTTTATGTTTTCTCGTGTATTTCTTCACATAGGCCTAGGCTATATCTTCTTATCAGTATGAGATAAACTGTAGCCTGATTTAGGCTAGGCTACTCTCACTCGGTCAACAATGACGTTTGAAGGGGAATTGTCTTTCTTCCTCGTTCTCATTTACTTGGATTTTTTATTTACAGTAGACAAAATTTGTTGAACTTTCACTTCATAATCAGATAAATACGATTATAATCTTTTTTTTTAAAGATCCGATTCGCTCATTTACTGTCATTTATAATGAGCACCTTGTAGTTTCTCTCATACTGTCACATGAGAAAGAAAGTAAGAAATACCTCATAAACACTGCAGGTCTGATAGAAGATTGAATTAACAACTGAGTTTATTAATAGATCTGTTGTTATTGTTGATTATCTGACGATGAGAGGCTACAATCGCGGGTTTAGGACAATTTTAAATCAAAATGTTTTATTTCATAGAGTAGGGCGACACCATGTGGATCTTCGGTCTAATTATTATTTCTTTTTCTTTGTGGGCCTGTGTGTAAAGTTCGTCACGCAAGAGAAGAACAATGCAATGCGTGTAACTAAGCATTCACTTGACAGATGATCTTTCTAGGTTTGTTTGTTTAACCCAGAGAGAAGTTGTTCTGCATTCCGTTGCTTCCTCTTAGATGATCATAGCCAATCATTAAGGTTATTTCCCTGAGCTGAAGCATGTGGAGTATGGGGAAATTTTCACCTATAGCCTTTAATCAACTTTCTATCATCTCGTTCATGCTCTCGTTCTCTGTCCAGTCACAGCACATTATTCAAATTAATTCCTCTGCTTTATTCAATCACAGCATAAATTCCTCTGCACTTTCAATATGCACTGGTGAAAGAAAAGAAAAAAGAAAAAAATTCTAAGTATACTTGCAGCCAGACTAATTCAGTATACTTCAAGTGTGTTAATGATTAGTTAACTTGAAGTGTGCTATTTTGGAATAACTCAAGTATATTTTAGTTGTAATTAAATTGTAATAAAGCAAAACTTTAAGTGTCTTTAGTGTACTTTTGTGTACTAAATTGGAAAAACTTCAAGTATGCTTTAAGTAGGCTATATGCATGTGTAGGGACTAATTACATGCTTGATTAGTGATATTAAAGTGTGCTTCGAAATAAGCAATATACCATAAGTGTATTATATTTGAGTAAAAAGTATTTGCTCAGTAATACCTTTGGCTTATTCAAATACTACAAATTGCACACTTTGTCTTCAATAACAAATGCACATTGATAAACAAATATTACTTTGTACAATAAACTAGTGTATACTGTAATGTATTTTGAAAGTATACTTTCAATGCATTGTTACAATGATTATTTTCAGCACACAGTAAAAAAAAAAACATCCCTAAAATATTTTTTTAAGTAAAGTGCAAATAATAAACTTTTAAAAAAAATAAACAGAATTTTCACTTCAAGTATATTTTTCTAAAATATATTTTGGAAAAAAATACACTAAAGTACAATTATTTTAAAGTGTGTTAAAAGTTGTATTGTTAAAATAGGTGAAAGCATGATGCTAATATACTTATTTAATATTTGCAATGTACTATTGAAAAAGAGAATATATTTCAAATACAATAAAGTATACTTTTTTCACTAGGGTGCACTTTGCCTGTGTCATGTAAACTATTCAAATTCAAGTTATGGTGTCTTACATCTTCTAATGTGCATTTATTTTACTGCTATTGTCCTGAAACTCATATATGTATCTAGTTCAAATTATTACAATTATTGTTATTATTTTTTGTACCGTTTAATTGTTTAAGTTTAGCTACAAGAACCGCAATTTATTATACTTTTGTTGTTCTGAAACTCATATATGTATCTAGTTAAAATTATTATTATTCATTTTCGTACAATTTTATTAAGTTTGAGCTACAGGAAGCGCAATTAAATACAAAACACAAGGTTTCAATTTACTTAAAAAAAATAATTTTAATGCATTGAATTAAACAAGCAAGCAAATAGTATAAAATAACATGCATATACAAATATGCAGAGTACATATGCAGATTTCTTAAAGAAAAATAGATCCTCCTTCATGAAGAATTATTCTTGTAGTAACATCCGTTTAGCTTCAGATATGGTCAAATTAGACTCTTGAATGTTTTTTGTTGATTGCTTGCACTTTTTCCCTAAAATCAGAAAATAAATTACAGAATTATTAGCTTCAATTCAATGTTGTTCAATTCATTTGTGTTCATTTGTGCTTATGTATCCACAGCAATCACAACTCTGCAAGTTTACCTCAGTTTACGGATGATTTCCATCACCCAGCCTTTGGAGGGGTCTGTGCAAATGTTCTTGCCTCCGTTTGTGTGGAATCTGTGGGGTAAGGAAGCATCTTTTAGTTTTCTTTTTTCCTTAGGAATCAGTCATTTAGTGAATAATCCACTATGAATAGTATGCATCTTATACTTACATTACAGCATCAATGTGGCAGTGTCTTGTGATGGTCTGAATGGAATATCCTTTGATATATGTCATTTTTATCATTCCTTTGGTGTACTTTCTGCAACACGCTGTAAACACAACAATACGAGCATGTTAACACCTACTGAGTTTTTAAATAATAATAATAATAATAATTACAAAAACATTTTTACATTTATAAATGGATTTTAAGCACATTTACCACGCATTGTCCCTAAAAAACGAAACGCTTATTCCAGTAAAGGAGTAGAAATTAAAAAATGTATCCATGACTGTGCAAATAGCTTGATTATGAATCCACTAATGGAAAAAAGGAAAGAAAGATGTACTTACACAAAGGTGAGGCATCTGTACAGAGTACACTGAGAGCCACAACCATCAGCATGATCACGCTAGCTGAAACCCGAGTCATCGTGTCTGTTTCTGTGTGTGTGTGTGTTTGTGTGAGATCCTCAAAGCAAGAGTCAGATGTGAAATGGGGCAAGAGAGTGTGCTGCCTTTATAGGTCGGACATGGAAACTACCGACAGGGTTTTCCGTGCCTACGTATACAGATGTACATGTGTACAAAAAAAAAAAAAAAAAATGTAACCACAATGAGAGCTTATCTGGCCTGTCAGTCAAACAGGTGCAACAAGGAAGAAGACAGAGGAAAAAATGGCCTGCGGGAAAGAACAGAGTTTTTTTTTGTTTTGTTTACTTCCTGAAAGAGAGAGTGAGCCACCAATATATTTGAATGGTTTCCTCCTGGTAAATTAATAATGTTGGAAACTCCGAGATGCCTTTAGTTAAAAAATGTAAGGTCACTGGAACAAAGGCAAAAATCCAGGACCAGATATCTGCCTAAAATAAACCTGAATGTCTACTTTTGTCTGGGGTGTTGTCGTGGCATAAATAGATTTATGTAATAGTAAATTAATGAAAACACTTTATAATTAGACCTAAAGGGTGTGTGGCATTTATCGCTTTGGCGGTATGCAAAATTACTTCTTAAATCTTAACAATGACTTTAATCAACAATTCATTGAATATATTTTTTCTTTCTTTTGTATTGTTGTAAAAAAAAAAAAAAAAAAAAAAAAAAACTAACATCTAAATGACCTGGTTTTATTCAAGTCAAACATATTATTTAATATTGCTGAATCAACCAAAAAAATGTATTATTATTATTTTTTTATATATTTTTTTTTGCATTTACATGTCACAGGAATTCGAATGTCACAGCAGCAACAATACTATAAATTAAATATATATGTAAAAAAAAAAAAAAAAGTGAACCAATCAAACACTATGGTACAGGTACAGCAAATCACTTTAATTAAACAGTCTTACAGCTGATGAACGGAAAGACTTACTATATCTCTCTTTTGAGCAACGAGCTACACATATCCCACACGGTTTCATAGGGGGGGAGATTATGAAATAATGGAAGACAGCTTCCTTTCCATCCTTTCTTGCCCAATTTCATCTATAGAAGGCAGTGGGCACCCCAGTACTGAACTAGCCCTCCTAATCAATTTGTGAAGTCTTTTTTTCCCCCCAAACCCTCTCAGAAATCCCACCACCCCAACATACTACAGCGTTAAAAAGAACAGATGATACACAGTCTCATAAAAAGTCTTTAAAAGTCTGGCACACACCAAACGATCTCGGTCGACTCAGCAAATGCATATGGCTCTGACCCTCTTTATATAAGTAAATCATGTGATCACATCAGTCCAGCTTATTGTTTAAGTAGATTCCAATTTTTTTTGAGAATCCACAATATCAATATCCACCCCTTGAATATTTACAGTGACAATTTGATGTGTTTTCTTTTGGAAATATAAAGTAAATATGTATTAATATATTTGTGGTAACTTGATATAAAAAAAAACACATATGAGAGGAATGCAGGAGGGTCGGTTAACTAATAACTGAGCTTATTTTACAGGATTACACCAGCATGACCTGACTATCCAACGGGACAAAACATTCTATAGCAACGGGCAATTCCCACACAACACAAGCATACCCCCTTGCAGTAACAACTGGACCGGATAGAACTGCACTCAGTCTACTACAATATTATACACAAATACATTCACTTATGAGTAGTTATGGGTTAAATCAAGTTAAATAGCATGTTAGCACGTTTTACAGTGTATGGCACTTTAAATGTGACTAACAGTAATCAAGTAACCTTGTAAAAGTGGTGGGGGAAATTATCAGATTTGTCTTACAAACATATTTTTTAGTTATTTATTTTTAGAAAGGCTTAGGACTATCCTTTGTACTGATGACCACACATTACGATCTGATTTCCAGTTGTTGCCCCTATAGGTCGTGCATTTTAAAGTACTAAAAAAATAAAGAATCCTTTGTGGGGCTATTGAATTGTTCTTGCCCCGATGAGAGTTAATGAAATTCATAATAATATTTAGAAATGAAGCTGGTATTTATACACTCTTAGAAGAAAAGGTTGTATATAGAAGAAGGTTCTGTCAGGTGTTTCATTTATACAACCTTTTATGCCCATCATGGATTTAGTTTTAAATAAATAATTTTGTTTTAATTATAATTTTTTATTTTGATTTAGTTTTATGAATTAACAGCTTGTAAACTTCATCACTAGAAAAAAATTTGAAATAGCCATTGAACATTAAAGTACACCTATTATACAATAATTTGAGACATTTCTACTTATAGAACCTTTTTGGCATAAAGGGTTCTTTAAAATTGAGTCAAGAACCTTCATATTACGAGTGAATAATATACCCCCCCCCCACACACACACACTTTTTCACTAAAAAACTAATAAAAATGACACTTAATTTTAACCTTTATTTGCCTTATCCAGTCCTATGTAACGTTTGGGAACTAGAAATCCACTGTTCAATTTCTAAAGTTGTCAAGACTCTAAAGTTTCATTAAGTTAGGACTAATGCAACTTGTTTAGTTTTTTCATCAATTAATGCAGAATTTTGAGTTGAAATTACTTACAATATTAAGTTAATGTAATCATCAACTTCATTATGTCAACAGAAATAATGTTTGCCATTTTAAAGTTTTAATTAAGTCGATAAATTAGAATTTTTAACCTGGCTTCCACGCATTTATGTAACTTGTGGTAAAAGGTCCCCTGAATTAAAACATTTTTACTATTTAAAGTGTTATTGACCAACATTTGTATTTGTTCTCGAAGAGCAGCAGCACATGGAATATTTTACATACCGTCAAACCGCTTGGAAACGCCAGTTCCGATGGAGCGATAATGATTGGCTAAAGAGTGTCACGGTCCCTTTGACCTGGGACTTTTGAAACAAAGAACCTTTTAGCGGCTGGGAATATCCACCAGGACAGGGACTCAAACCTTAACCTTTTGGTTATAGAGTGAATGCATTATGGATTTATGATTGTATTGTGTCTTATGATTATATAACTAGCCACACACATGCACACATATGGATCGTTCTGAACTACATACATTCAGCAGTGTCCTCATTTCCACATGCTAAACGTGTGGTTTCTTATGCGGGTTTAGCTGACTTTCATATTTTTTCTAGGTCATAATGTTTTATGTAACTCATGTCCTAAAATCAGAAAGTGAAATAGGTCATAAGAGTGAGAACAAAGCCTTACAGTGCTCCTTTAGCAGTGAATCACTTCCCTTCAAACCCACAACCGTCTTGTTGCACGACTTTAAACAACCATTTTAATGTCACTTAAAGTAGTGGTTTTACTAAAACATTCTTAGATTCTTTTATTTACACCTCCAGGTTTAGAGAAGTGTCATGCTGCTTGACATTTCAACTTTAATTTCTATGAAAGACACTTATGATGTTATAAAACAGGGGAGTGTGTGAAAAATTTGTTAGATCATTATAATTGGATCCTGTTTCTTCTCATCATTCGCTGTGAACTGATCTAAAGCTGCGATAAGAGAATGTGATGAGTGTTAGATTTCCTGGACTCAATGTTAGTCTAAATGTTAGACTAGATGTTTAAATTATATGTGTTATTTATATTGTTTTGGCTCACACATTATGTTTTTAAATGCTGTGTAAGATTTAAATTAATCAATTGACCCAACACACTTATTGTGTAGGTACATGTTTTTACATTGTGCTTATATTTTTATAAGCATTATAATTAATTACATCTGTATTTTTTATTAATACATCAATAATTGCATTGTTGACCCTACACCATGTGTTAGAGTTTTTATTATAGTTTTATTAATATTTTGAAATGGCTTTTATTTTTATATTTTTAGCTCTCATGTTAATTTTAGTTTAAATTTGAGTACTTTTGTTAATTGCTTTTGTAATGTTTTGTTGTTTTTGCTATTTAGGTTTAATTTATGTTTATTTAAAAAAAAATATATATATATATTTCCAGCTAATAATTTTAGTGCTTCAACTTAAACTTCTTTCAGTTTATTGCTAAGGCAACATTTCAAATTTACTAAATTTAGTTACATTTAACTAATATTTATATTTATTTTATTTCTGGTTTAATCAGGTGGGTTTAGTTTTGGTTAAAGATAATAACCCTGCAATACACCAACCCCTTAACCCACCCTTAAACCACACCATGAAACCTGGCCCTAACCTTACCCTTATCTCACCTCAATAGCATAAAAAAAATTTTTGCACCGAAATGTTTTTTTTTTTTTTATGCAAGTACATATTTTAGTAGTTAAGGACACTATAAAGCATGACCTCATTTGATCTTGAAAGTCTCATTTGATCTTGGAAATTTTAACTTGAGGAACTCAGCTGCCATCAAAGAATGACTGTTTCCTTCCTCAAAAAGTTTCAATTGAAATTCATGAAAAACTGAGCTAATGATTCTTTGGTGTGTTCCCTGTTTAAAGTTTAATGAACATTTGCATGACTTTGTTTAGAATATATTGGGAAGGAATTTAATGTGTCCCCATTACAGTGTAATTATACATTTAAATAGTATTAATAGTAATAGTAATTATGTACGGTTACACTTTATTTGAAGGTGTAATTGTTACAGTGTAATTATACATTTAAGTACTGAGTAATTTCAAGCAACTACATATAATTAGGGTTATGGTAGGATTCAGATTTGGTTGAGGGTTAATTGCATGTAATTATGCATAATTTACTTTTATTACTATGGTAACATGTAACATATGTAACAAGGACACTGTAAAATAAAGTGTTACCTTATGTACTTACTATAGGGTTCGAGTTAGGAATAAGGGTTGGTTTAGGGTTAGTTGCATGTAATTATGCATAATTTATAGTTATTACTATAGATAGTAAATAAATGTATAAATGTATAAAAAGGACACGTTAAATAAAGTGTTACCATATTTATTTATTTTATTAGTATATATAAAAATATATATCATTACAAATAAAAACAGTATATCATTTTTGTGCTGTCTAGTGCTGTCTTTCTGCAGGCCAAGTATAAAATATTTAAAATAATCAGAATTGAATAAAAAAATTACCCCTTTTTTCCCCACATTGCTCTAATTTCCATTGAACCTATTTATTTTTTTGCACAATTTTAATTTGGTTACTTTTTTTGTGCTAAATAAACGTTTATATAAATCATGAGCTGTACATTTGTTAAATCTTTGTTCTGTATAATTACGTTTTATTATTGGTCTTTGATCTTTTTTTTTTTTCTTTTTTTTTTTACCATTTAAAAAGTTTACCTAAAATCTACATGTTTAGGGAAAAAGTCCGTCTACATGTTTACCTAGGTACAGTTTTTTTTTTTATCTAATCTAACATTTTAAATTTCCAGCTATTTAAAGAATTTAAAGAAAGTCAATTCTTAAAATAGTATTTCAAATATTTAGAGGGATGGAACATCCCACTTTATGGCATATGAATTTAGCCGACCTACTAATATTTAACACCGTAATTTTCCCCTGTCTTCCACCCCCAATGATGTGGTCTTCAAATTCCCCTCATGAACAGCTATATAATGTTGATTTTGGGGGTGCCCTTCATCATCACCATCCTCAACATTGCTGCTACTATCCACTAACTAACACTTTCAAATACTTTTGATCACTTTTTATTTAATTTTTCACCGATAAGCGTCTTGTTTCCCTCCCATGATGAGCAGACTGGTCCTGACGTCATCGACGCTGCTGTTGCTGCTGTGTTTCTGGGTCACTTTGAGTCAAAGCAGTAAGTAAAGCTGACTTCTATCAGACATTCTCTTCTATTTCAAGTGTTTTTTTCAGGGCTTTGAATTCACAAGGCTGTTCTTGAAATGTAGCCACCTGCATTTTTATATATTTTACACATTTAGGACGAACACGTTTACCAGAGCTGAGACACTGCCATCTTTGACAATCAGGGCTTTTGCAATTGATTTGTGATGAATTTACATCTTAAGTCAGTGGTGAATTGAATAGGCAAAACAATTTAACATCTCTAATATATCAGAGCATCACTGGCTTGATATGGTTCTGTTTTTGCAGTTGCATGACCTAATAAATAAAATTCAGTTGTTATTTACGTCACTTTATGTCGTTTATGTGGAACAAAAAATTAGAAATATTAAAGAATACTTAATAAGAATACTTGTCCTCAAAATTATCATCTTTGGCCTTTTTCATATGACTCCAAGATGCCATTGGTTCTAGCATTGTTAAATGGGTTTCACAAATATGTTACTGTGCATATACAGATTCAAAGGCATTATTTTATAGTTAATTTAAAATGTACATGTATGGTTTTAAGACGAGACACTACATGCATCAATTTTGAGATTTTGGCTTTTCATAAAGTTTTTTTCAGACTTGTGGAAAGAAAATTGCCAAAATACACTTCTAACTGTATCTTTTACAGCACTTTCTCTATTTGCGTCGGTAGATTTCAATTACAGTACATATCTTTAAAGGCCGTTTTATTCTTATCTATATTCTGAAGGTTTTTCTTACTGAGGGGTTTGTTCATATATAATTTTCCTGATTTTATACAACATTTTATTCCTAAAGAAATGGTGAAAATGTATTTATTTTTGGCTGTTGGCATTTTCTGATTTGTGGAGTGATAAATAGAGATATCCAAAATCCCCTCTGTAAAAACCTTTGACTCTAATATATAAAAAAAAATGAAACAAGAATTTTGAACCTGACTTAATCCAACGTTCAGATTTATGTTCTAGAAATGTATGCAAATTAGTGCATATTTAATTAGATAACACCTCATTAGCATATTTAAACATAAAATAAAATAAAACTAATCAATCAACTGGTGAAGTATGGTGATATCTATTAGTTTTTTTTATCCTATTCACCTTGCCCAAACAGATGTTTTTACCCAAAGTGACTTTGAATAGGGTAACATAAGCAACATGTCACAGAGCCAACAATATTCATAATATACAATGCCAAGTTTACCAGAAAAGTGGATTAATGTGGATTAATGAATCTTTGAATAAACCTGTGGGACAGGTTAGTTGGTCAGGTATCATGATACCACATGAACTGAGAGTGTGTCTTGTGTTAAGGTCCGGTGAGGTGCTGTACCAAGTATTCACCGCACCCTTTACCTGTTCACCGGCTGCAAGACTTCACTCGACAGGACGGCACCATGACCTGCAACATAGAGGCTGTCATGTGAGTAACAACGCTGGTTCTGTCTTAAAATGACATGCCTCTGATATTAATGTTCTTACATAACAATGTGAAAGAATAATCTGTGATATCTACTTAATCTTGAACATTCTCTTTCCTGCAGTTTTACTACGGTAAAGGACAGACTGATCTGTGCTAACCCTGATGATCTATGGGTTCAGAAAGCCATCGCACATATCCAGTGAGTTCAGCATTACACACACTTCTTAAAAACAGTGTATATGAAGAGTTCAGATGCAAAAGCCTCTAAATGCCATCTGAAATTTTCTAATAGAATGATAATTTTTATCAAGCTCGTATATTTAAATTCAATAATTTCACTCAAATGGCAATGAAGATTACCTGTTAACTGTCATTTAAGTGAAATTACTTAACTTAAATATACAAGCTTGATAAAAATGATCATTCTATAAGAAAATTTCAGATGGCATTTAGAGGCTTTTGCATCTGAACTCTTCATATATTGATATTGAGTGAGCACAAAATGTAACCTTAGCTGTAAATATGACTAAACTGGCAAACGTAGTCCTGACCCAATTCAAGGTTTTGTAATGTGCAAATGTAATTTTTTGATGTCTTTTTTGATGTACTGGTAAATGAGCTGAAGTTAAATCTTGAGAAGCCTCTCTTAACGGCTTTATTTTGTTTCTCACAGGGAGAAAAAAAGGAAGTCAGCATAACGTGGACTCCATCAAATCGGTCTAAAGTTGCCTTAAATTGAACAAATCATTAGTAACATGAAACACATTGATTACAATTTATTTTTATAATTAATTAATAAATAAGTTGTTTTGACAGCAACAATGTGTCTTTTTGTTTTGTCCGCTATTGTTTCATCTGCAACATTTCTAATAAGGTTGACTAAGTTTGACAATATGCTCACAAGGTTGCTCTGGGATTTCAACACTCTAAATAAATCTTTACAGCAGTACACCTGGGCAAGATAGAAATATGATTAAACTTTATGGCAAAAGTGTGTGTGTGGTTTGGGAGGACACAAAGTAGACAGTAGGTGGCAGTATGTGTCCACTTGCCAGCAGCCCAAAATGAATCATTGAAGTTTGGTGTTAGCAAAAGCATCACAGTACAGCTTAGTAGTAATTACTTTGGACTTTTTAACCAACCGTTCCCAGAATATCAGACTAGGAAAATTCACATCTTCAGGTCTTACCCTGAATACTGGATGTGTGTTGAGTCCCCTGCTATATGCACTCTTCACTCAAGACAGTCTATCTGCCCATGTAACAAACAAAATTTGTAGATGATATTGGCTTTATCATGAACAATGATGAGTATGCATAGGCACGAACTACAAAATCTGACCGCCTGGTGCTCCAACAATAATCTCATTCTTAATACCAAGAAAAAAGATAGAGAGAAATAAATGGAGTTGCTGTGGAGAGAGTTCCCCGTTTTAAATGATTGGGGTTGAACATTACAGAGGATTTTTTCTTGGACTACATACACACCTCAACTGTCATTGGAAAAGCACAACAACGTCTTTATTTTCTGAGAAAATTAAAGAAAGTAAGATTGCCTCAGAACTTTTATCGATGTGCAGTGGAGAGTGAACTGACTTGCATCACATCCTGGTACGGTAGTTGTACAAGAGAGGAACAGAGGGCTGTGCAACTAGTTACCAAAATGGCACAAAATATCATTGGCACACAGTTACCAATGTAACTCATGTCAGAGCAGAACCACCAAATTGATTTGAGATCATCATCCCACTCACCCTGCACACTACCTCTTTAATCTCCTTGGTAGGAGATACAGAATAATTTACTCTCGTAGTACAAGACTGAAAAATAGCTTTTTTTGCAACTATTGAACACTTCCTGACTGGTTTCCCATCTATAAATTATATTTGTAATTGCACTGCAAATTACACTTTAAACAGTCTTTTTCTTTTTATAGGGATGCACTGATATGAAAATTTGGCCGAAACCGATAATTCTTTATATTTGAAAGCTAACGATATATTGCCCGATAAATCTAAATTTAAGTAAATATAAGTTTTTATATACATTTTGAGAGCATGATTGCAAAAACATAGTCTCACTATTAAAAGCCATGTCCCAAGCACACAATTATAATGTTCTCAGTGTCATTTTATGTAGTCTATAACAGACTTGCGCTGCACATGTTGCACTAAACTCTATTTTCCTTTTTTGAAGTGATTTCAATCATATTTCAAGCAATTCAAAACCATCATGGCAAACAGTGCGCATCTGAAGTGTCTCAGCTAAAGGCTTTAAACTATATGCCAAATTTTCATATCGGTCCGATAACGATAACATTAAAAATGATCATTTATCGGCCGATACCGATATGGTGGCAGAAATATCTTGCATCCCTACTTTTTACTGTACTAATTGTTTTATCTTATGTATCTTTTTTATACGGACAGAATGTTGTTGTTTCGCACAGCAGTATAATGACAATAAAGTCTTTAACTTTAGCAGTAATTAATCCAATGCATCCTCCTTTTACATTAAGTAGGGGGGAGTTTTGCAATTCTCTTTTCATGAGCTTACAACAGAATCGCATCACATAGCAGCCATATTATTTATTCAGGCCACAGTGGGCACAGGGCCGGTGTGGTGCCGAAAAATTTCTGCCTGCCAGATTACGCCTGATTCCCCAGCATGGTTATTTTATTAGGTGTGGGGTTAGGATTAGGCAATCAAGTAGAGGCTTCAACAAGGGGGTGATAATTTGGTATTGAATCGAAATGTGGGCATTATTATACTTTTACAGTTAATCTGTGCAAATATAAGTGATTAATGTAAACAGACAATCATTGAGATTCTAGAGTAAAATGCTGCTATCTAACAGTCTCTGAAATCACAGTATGCAGTTGCCATTAAAATTGTATATTATTCAAATGATTACAATGAAAAGTATAGCAACTAGTAGATACTGTTTTTTTTTTTTTTTTTACTTTCCTGTCTATAGTTTAAATCTGCAGACTTGCATCAAACCTCTGTATTCTGGTTAGAATAATTTTTTTGGCTCTAGTCCATTAAATGATTAGCCTATGTGAAATGTGAAAGGGACATGTGAAGGCCAAGTATGGTAACCCATACTCGGAATTTGTCCTCTGCATTTAACCCATCTAAGTTAGTGCACACACATTAGGAGCAGTAAGTAGTGAACACACACACACACACTGCAAACCATGGACACAAACACGGAGCTGTGGCAGCCATTTTCATGGGTTACCAGTCTGACTCTCTAACCATTCCCCCAGGTCAAATGTGATTTGAACCAAGATTCAACATGTCATCATAATTTGATTGTGATGTGCTTGGGTTTTTAAGCTAATTTCCATAATGCAAATTTCCATAATGACCAACGCAGTCTACCAAGAGCAGCACAAATAAAAAATAACGTGGCTTGGCAAAAGTTATTTTCAGTAAATTGACGAGTGAATTGCATAATTCATTTAACTCTCCTCCCATTCATTTGTGTCTAAAAGGAAAACTCCTACAAATGTATATGCAATAAGGTGTCCACACCTGTGCATCGCCAGTTTTTTCTCACTGCGTGTCTTAGTAAATCCTGAAATAGTTTTTTAATGCCAAAAGAGGGTTTGTGCTTGTGCAAGCTGTTAGTAAATCTGAAAAATAGGTTTGAAATAGCTTACTGTTGACAAACCCACCCGCTATCTAAGTTGGGACTGACTGCTTTTCCCTGAACTTGGGGCATTGAGAACTGCCAAAGTCATCATGTTTGCAAACAGCCATAACCTTTCATTTCATTTCCTCAGTATTTTTTTTATTTAATTTTTTACCTCATTATTGTTCGTTGGTGATTGGGAAACAGTGAATTAAAGAGTAGCCCATGTCAGTGTTTTTAATGTCAAAAAGGGCAATGGCCTTAAAACAGATACGGGTCTTACTCTGCCCACAGTGAGGCTGAACATGACCTGCAGGGTAACAGGTCCAAACTGGAGAACTGTTGTCAGCATTTTCATAAAAAATATCCAACATCCTTGTTTTATGAAAGAGGAACTTACATGGATGAGCATGTCAAAAAACTCTGCACCGAATGATTTGTAAGAGATATGTCCAGTCAGCAGGTCCTTTTTGTAAAATAACCCGACAGGCACAACGTGAAACTTGTGCAGAGTCTGTGAAGATATCTGGACACTGAGGTTATGCAGGTTATGTTTAGTTTAAACCATTAAGAATTAAATAAATATCTGTGAGATGTTCCAACTAAAAGCGTTTTTTAAACTCTTTAAAAAAGGACAAAAATAACACATAATTACATATATGCTGTGAAAAAGATGGAGGATGTGGGAACCAAAATCCATTTTGGCCATTGCACCACATCTGTTTCCTGATAGACAATGTTTATGATAATAGGCCTACATTAGTGCAAACAGAGCTGTTATATAATGAATCAAAGTAAGTGACCTCCCGGACTCTGGAAGTCAATTAATTTTCCTTACCATAGCCCATGTGGCTTTTACGTTTTTAAAGAACAAATTACATATTTTAGGGCTTTGTTTGCTCTTATGTATTATCATATTTGTCTATCAGGGCACAGATCTTTACTCTGGGTAACCTACAGTGGGCAAATTGGACTTGTTACAATATCAAAATTCTTGTCACCATCCTCCATCATTTTAAAATGCACAGCATATTGCTGTGTAATAACTGTCATTGGCAGGTTGTGCTAACACGTGATCATTGTTTTTGTCAAGATATTCATTTATTTTTTAATGGGTTAAACTAAACAACCTGAGGAGTGAAGGGTCAGTGTCCATATGGGCTGGCGTGCAGCATGTAGTTGTTTTATTCAAAATAAATTCAATTCATATATATTTGTCAAGATCATTCTAATTTGCTTTGAACATTTGTGTGAAGATGTGTGTAAAGCTGAAGTTTATTTTCTTAGAATCAACTGCATCAAAATGAAACTGAATCGCTGCAACAAAGAATAAACCATTCATTCTTACCAAAACAGAAAGCTGCTAAAAAGTTGTTTTGTCACCAAAGACTACTGGAGAAATAATAAAATAAAAAACCTAGTGATTCGAAAAACTAGTGATCTCTTTCGTTAGGAACATTATAGAATTAAGTAAACATAAAATACTTAAAACTAAAAGTGTCAGAATATTACAAGCAACTGCAAGTGATTAACAAAATGAACACAGGATTATCAGAAAAACCCTCCAGTCAGTGCAGACAGTGAGTTCAGTCACTAAATGATATGCATTGCAGATACTGTGTTGTATTATACAACTTTAAAATTACACCTATTCATTTCAGTCACATGACTTTTCCTGATCGTCCACCATATTTATAACCATCAGCGAGGCAAAATAATGATGGTAAATACAAAAATATCATTTCAAAGTCATTTGTTTGATGAATAAATATTGCAATTACTGTAAATGTATCTCCTTTATTGCGTGAATAGTTATGTGACAGAATTTCCCAATTTTTAAAATGATGGGGAATTTTTTTTTAATTAATTAATTAATAAAAAAAACAACTTAAAACTGTTTTTGAAAACAACATATAAAACCACTGCAAGCGAAAAATACAATTATTCACTTCTGTTTTTTTGTTTGTTTGTTTTTTGACCGGTGGAATATCAAAACAAGGACACAGACTCAACTCATTTTCATTAGATATATGCATTTTGTAGATCAGTTGTACAAAACAAGCAGAGTAAGGTTATGTCACATTAATACATTGCAATACAATGTTGTATTTTATAATATTTATGATATAAATGCCAAGATTATTGTTAACATTATTTGATATCATTTAGAATAATTATTTTGTTAATATCAAATGAAGATACAGTATATTAGAGAGATCTGTGATTAACAGTATATGTACTTATCAGGACACAGACAGCAGATTCTTACAAATCATATAAGATTGTATGAGCTCAGACTGTTAGAATGATATTATCCTGCTTCAAAGCTTTTATTTATTTTTCATAATCTTATTCATTTATAGTAAGTTTTTAACCACTCTCCCAGGCCTCAGTTTCCACTAATTTGTTATCATAGCTCTTGTCCTCCATGAAACGGATGTGTACTCCGGGTGCAATAGCTAATTCGGATTTGTACTGATAAACATAAAAATCTTTGGTTCCATACTCCATCTTTTCAAAATTCACAGCATATTGATATGCGTCATACTGTTCATTTGTTTTTTGTGAACTAATGTAAAACCCCACCCATGAGTACTTGAAGGTATTTTTCCAGTCTGTGAAAGTCCTCTTGATATAAAGCCGAGCACAAGCTTTACCATCATGAGTGAAGAGCTGCAGACCAGCATCATACGTCTTTATTTTAACAGGGAGGACATTGTTAGCATCATAGAAATCTGGTTCGTAAAAAAATTCTGGATCAGACCAGGCAGATGAGAGTTCAGGATTCCCTTTGTCCCATGTTGATGTCACTTTTTCATCACTCTCCCAGGGTGTAGTTCGTGCTAAAACATTGTTATATTTTTTGTCCAGAAAGAAGCGGATTTGAACTCCAGGAGCAATGACCGAACCTGTCTTGTATTTGTATATATCATAATCCTTTGTGCTATCGTCTTTCATTTTTGCAAACTTCACAGCATACTGATAAGTGGAATAGTCATTATTTTTATCTTGTGAGCTTTTGTAGAACCCCACCCATGAGTTGTTGAGAACGTCCATCCAGTTACTGAAGGTTTTCTTGATGTAGAGTCGAGCACAGGCTTTGCCGTCTTCAGCGTAGAGCTGCAGACTAGCGTCAATCCCCTTTATTCTGATGGGGATCACTCTGTTAGCTCCATCAAACTCTGGTCCATACCAAATATTTGACATGTGCAGTTGAGGTTGGAGACCAGCATTCAGGGAGACAGAAGTATCTAAAGACCCAGATGCTGTATCAATGTTAAAAATATGTTTGCTGACCTGCGTAGGATCTTTATTAGGATCACTGGAAGTAGTGTTTTGGCAAATATCAATGTACACATACATATAGTTTTTCATTATGTCAGCAGGTATCTCCCATATAAGTTTTGAGTAACCTTGTGTAGTTGTTTTAATCTCTAGTTTAATTCCGTCAAATGTGTTGCACTGGGAAGGGGCTGAGCGTTTCTTTCGGTTGTCTTTAGGCCTACAGTATTTGCCGTTATATCCTGTCTGTTCCAGAAACTGATTGCATCTATCATCATCATCTTCATTATCATGTTGTGATGTACTGGAAATAACATCTTGGCAATTAGTTTGTCTGATGCTCAAGATTAGTGCAGGATCAATCTCATAAGTCTCAGAAGGATTAAAGTCATTGCTGTTAAGGTAATGTGCTGTAATAAACACATTGGATATTCTGTTTGTGTCTGGTCTGTTTCTGTCCAAAGAGATGATAAGCCTGTCCATGTTTCTTTCTGGTAGATTGCTGTTTCTGTAAAACCTCCGTGCATACTCCGGCAAAGCACGAGCACGAGGATCATTTAGATTACCAACAGAATAGTAACTTAGCCCGATGGGAAGAAAGCCCTCTCTGTTTCTAAACTGATGGAATCCATAGTCTCTTCTAGGATTAAAATTCAATTGGATACGATTGTTGTTTTGATCAACAAACGCGTTTTGGGCAAACCAGAACAATAATTGGAGTCCATGACGTGGATGAGGCTTTCCATAGCCAGTTTTTCTCAAGTCATCAATATTGTTAAGTTTGTTCACAGAAGAGACGCTCGCCAAAAAGACACAGAAGAGCAGGAAGCAGAGTCTCGTGGCACCCATGGCAAAATCTTAATCAAAAACAAAACATTGTAAATCAGACATATAAGCTGTAAATATAATTGGATCATAAGTCAAGTCAAGTCAAGTTTATTTGTATAGCGCTTTTCACAATACAGATTGTATCAAAGCAGCTTCACAGTATTAAATTTAAATAATACAACAAAGTTTGTTTCAAGAGGAATTTATTGATTGATAAAATTTAATTAAATATCCCCAAAATATCCCCAAAAAATCATAAGCTGACAATTAAATTATGTTGTATTTTTATATTGAATTTAAGATTTTTATATAACATTAAAAAAATTCTAATGCTAAACGATATTAACAATATAACTTTTACAGTAGTACATTTTTATGAAGGTGCAAAGGTGTATGTGGCATTTCTGTGGAGAGCAATTTAAGACACTCATTAAAAATAGACAGAGCCACTCAGTGTACACTTTTTAGGCAATCAACTTACAACTACACACATACACTTTATTTTTAAATGTTGGAAACACATTAACACTGGTATCCTATCATTGACAGGATAAAGTCAATAGTTTATTTTGACCTCCATTTAATATTTTAAAATATAAATTTAATATTTCAATAAATTCTGTAAGATTTCAGTAAATTTATAATTCATAATCTTATTTTTAATCTGAATGGATTTTAAAGATATTTGCAATATTCAGCAGACTTCAATTTAAACTCATCCTACCTCAGATTGAAGAAGAGCCTCTGCATCCTTCACATCTCTTGGGTGTTATTTATACAGTATGGAGGAGGCTGTACTTTACAGACAGGATGTGTCTGCAACTGACCTGGAGCCTGTAATACTGTCCCTCAGTTGTAGAGCCATTTTCACTATAAATTCTGCTAAAAAAATTTTTTACTTTACATGTCAATGAAGAGTATGCTTAAAATATGAGACGTGATGTGTGGAGAAAAATCTAGGTAAATCACTTGTGAACAGAATATATTTAGTGTGTCAATTCTCAAGTTGTTTATCACTTGTCTTTTAAAAGAATTTAGTTCACAGGGACACAATTGCCCAGAAACACGCATAGCCACAATACCTCTTATACACACACAAAATGTCATTCCTCACATGCATTAGAAGTACTGCTGTTTTTACATGAAGAATGATTTAAAGTAATTATATATGTCTATAAGTGTTAGTATTATTGAGTCAAAGTTTGGCGAAAGAGTCTTTGGTAGATTCTTGAAAATGGGTAAAGACTTTGGTTGAGTTAGAGGTCATTCCACCAGCTTGGAACAGTCAAGGTAAAGGTGTGTGAAAGTGATTTTGTGCCTCTTTGGGATGGTACCACAAGGCACTGTTTACTTGTAGAACGCAAGCTTCTGAATGGCACGCAGGCCTGAAGTAATGAGTTAATAATATATAGGGTTGCAGAGCCAGTGGTTGTTTTGTAGGCAAACATCAGTGCCTTGAATTTGAGATGAGTCTAAGGAGGAGATTGAAGAAGTACCAGAGGTTGCTGAGAAAACTGTAAATCAGGAGCTTCTTCCTGACTCCAGTCTTGAATCTTGTGATGATCCTATCTATGATTGCACTTAAACTGCTATAAATGAATTAGAGCTATTAATCAGGCAACAAGAGTGAGGCTCAAAGAATCCAGCTTCAGGCTAGAAGTAAGCTGATCTTGATGGTATTGATTTGCAGGCTCAGCAAATGCAGGTTAAGCCTGTTCCATTGCCGTGATTTAGAGCTCTTAAAAGTCCTGCTCATTCAATGTCAGATTCACACGTATGCTTTGATGTGAGTAAACACATTGTGTTAGTGCCAAAATTCTGTGAGATTGAAGTTGACTCCTATTTCACTACATTTGAACGAGTGGTTGCTAAACTGAAGTGGCCACAGTTATATGGCTTGTTACTCTTCCACCAGACGCGCAATTCTTCCACCAGATTCACACTGCGTGAGCACGCGCATTTATTTTCAATTCAATTTCAATTTAATTTAATTCTAGGTGTCAGTGCCCAGGGGCACCAAAGAGTCTTAATCTGCCACTGTCTGCAATGCAGTTTAGTTGGGAAGGCTCAGGAAGTTTCCGCAGCTTTGCCCATTGAGCAGTCTTTAGACTATGACATTGTTAAATCTGCAGTACTCTGAACATACAGTATGAACTTTTCTGCTGGATCAGGCAGTTGTCTCTGATGAATTTGTGTTGACACACAAAAGTTTTCTTCACCACGTCAGACTAGGAAAAACTTGGTCTTTTGGAGAAGAGACTAGGGAAAGAGACATTTGACTTTGTCTCATGTTAACAAGAATGACATGCCGGTTGCTAGTGCAGGCTAACTTCCGGTGCTTAGGTTTCCACTAGGAAGTAGATAAAAGCAGTGTGCAGGGTGGATGAATTGTTTTTTTGTTTGCCCGGTCAGCGTGCGTTAAGTGCGAGCTGAAAAGTTATTTATAGCAGAAGTTCATCTTCGCATCAGGCGCAGCTTGTTAAAAGTTTGACGAGTAACTGGTCGGCGCATCGCCTTTGTTCTCAGTTAAGCAGGGACGCGGCGAGCCGGAGCAACGAGAGCTTTCATTCATATGGGCGAATTGCTGTCGTAGCTGTAAACAGGAACGCTTTCGGGGATTAAGCCGGATGCCGAGGAGTCGAGTGGAGCACCAGTAATTAATGCAACTAGGAGCGGGGATCCTAGGTGCAAGAAACTGAGTGCATGGGGAGTCCATATTGGGGGTGCTGTGTTAACTAAGATTGCGGTATTTGATACACTGTGTGATAGTGAGGTTTTGCTGTTGGCCATTTGTGTGCCTATGGACAGTATTATTTGCCAACCTTCAATATTTTAACTATACCATTTGTGATAATAAAGTAAGATATTATTTTTGTATACCAGCCTTTGTCTTCCTTTGAATCCTTTAAGATACCTGTTAAAGGGAACTAGGTAATGCTGATAAAGAAAAGTTCCATAATGTTACATCTGGCGTAGTCGGCTCAGGATTCTAAGGCTGGTTGCATAGTTTTTTTTTATTTTAATTTTTTTTATTGTATCGTTGTGGTACTTGGAGGTACAAGGTTTTGTTAGGGGGGGAAGCGGCAGTTCATCATCTTCAGGTAGAACGTGGTTGGAGACTCGGCAGCAAGTGCTTATCAAAGATCAACTGAGACAATGTCTTCTCCACAAGGCATGACGGAACTACAGGAGCTAATGGACCAAATTCTACAGCTTCAGGCTGAAAATGAACAATTGAAAGCACAGGGACAGGACAGAAACAGGGATACTGATGCTTCTACTTCTAACAGTGAGTCTCGTCTAACACCTGCCTCTACTGATTCTGAACAGTCTACATCTAGTAATGCATCTGGGTCTACTTCGATTCATGCACGTTATGTTTATGTCCCACGAGAGCGCAAATGCTCTAAATTTACTGGTAAAATGTCTGTTGACCTAATTACCTTAGATCAATGGGTCACTGAGGTCCGTAGATGCCTCGAGGCTAGGCCTAATGCTGAACAAGTGTTGTTTCTGTATGATTATCTGGATGGGGGGGGGCAAAAGCAGAGGTGGAGTTTCATGAAGCTTCAGATAGAGATACAGCTGAAAAGATTTTTAAGATTCTTGCTGAAAATTTCAGTTGTTCTCAGTCCTATGTGGCGGCGCAGTTATGTTTTTTTCAGCGACACCAGAAAGAGGGGGAGCCTCTACGTGATTTTTCTCATGTCTTAAAGTCTTTAATGGACGCTGTAATAAAAAAGACACCTGGTGGAATTTTATGACTTTTTCATGACTTAGTGCTACGCGACCAGTTTGCTGAAAATGTAAACGATGATATGTTGAGAAGGGAGCTAAAAAGACGGCTTGCACTAGACCCTGACATGAGTTTTGTTACACTCCGTAGCATAGCTATTAAATGGGTGGATGAGGGGAAGCAAGGAATGAGGACTAGACCCAGAGCTGTCTCTTTTGATACTCACGTATCCGTTGGGGGTAGTCGGGGTGTAGATTCTAATGCAATATCGGCAACCAACACTGAAATGACAGAGTTAAAGGAATGCCTACGGCGTCAGCAGGTCCAACTAGATGCCATTTTGTCACAACTAAATTCATCTCGTCCACAAGCTAACTCCAGGAGTGTAGGAGGCCAGTCCAAAACATACCGGTTTCATCCTGATGGCAGGCCGATTTGCAATCGCTGTAGCAGAGCAGGGCACATTGCCAAATACTGTCGTATCGATCCAAACTCTAGTAATGTAGCAACCCAGGAGGTGGGGCAGAGGGCTGTAGTTCATAATCAGTTAGTGGAATCACCCGCTCCTCTGCAGCCGCAGGAAAACTAGTGCCCTCTGGTGTGGAGAGTCAAACACCAAGGGGGGCTCAATTAGGCTCTTGTCACTCGGCTTTTGATACCATGCCCCACCTCATAGGTCAGTGTCCAGTAGTTCATGTCTGGATGGGAGGAAAGGCAATTACATGTTTACTGGACACAGGCTCTATGGTTTCCACAATAACAGAAACATTCTTTTGGGAAAATTTTCAATCCTGTGATGAGTCCCTTAAACCATGCAGTTGGCTCCAATTACGAGCAGCGAATGGGTATGAAATCCCATACTCAGGTTATCTTGAATTAGATGTGACCGTATTGGGTAAAACTTCCCCTAACATGGGCATTTTAGTAGTGCGTGATCCAACCGATCCTTTTACTCAACAACAGAAGCGTGTGGTCCCTGGTCTATTAGGTATGAATATCATCCAGAGCTTTTATAAAGAATTGTTTGCCGACATAATGTCAAGTATGGCGACAGGCTTTCACCACATGCCAGTCCATTGAGAAACTCCATAGTAAAGGGTGTTTAGGCAAGGCTAGAGTTCAGGGTTCTGCAGTTCGCATTCCTGCTGGGTCTCTAAAACTTATTCCCATAGTTTGTCCCAGCGCTGCTAATCTCTCCCTCCACTCTGTGCTAATGGAACCGCCCATAGAAGAAACCCAGTTGCCAGTGGGTATTTTGATCTCTAAGGCGTTACTATCAGTGAAGAACGGGCTGGTAGAAATACCAGTCACTAATGTGAGTTTACAAGAGGTGTGGCTGCAACCGCACACCATCTTGGGTGTACTCCATATTGTTCAGGTTATGTCTTCAGGGTGTTCAGTGAACATGGTGGAAGGGTGTAATGGGGAACAGGTGGCCGTAGTCCAGTCAGCTGAGATTAAAGCTACTCCCACAATTGATTTTTTTAACATGTCTTGGCCAACTATCTGTAGAGCAGGAATATCAAGTAAAAGTACTATTGCAGAAACACAGCGATGTTTTCAGTCAGGGGGAGGGTGATATAGGGTGTACCACTTTGGTAGAGCATCAGATCCACCTCAATGATGATGTCCCCATTAGGCAGAGATACCGTCGATTGCCTCCTTCCCAGTACGACCAAGTCAAAGCTCACATCCAGCAGCTCTGGGAGACAGGGGTGGTGAAACCTAGTTCTAGTCCCTACTCGTCGCCTATAGTTATCGTGCAAAAGAAAGGGGGGGACCTTAGACTCTGTGTTGACTATCGGCTCTTGAATGCAAAGACGAGGAAGGACGCTTATCCACTCCCCCGTATAGATGAGTCCTTGGATGCACTGACTGGAGCGAAATGGTTCTCAACTTTAGACCTTGCTAGTGGTTACAACCAAGTGCCAGTTGCAGAAGTCGATAAGGCCAAGACAGCATTTTGTACACTGTTTGGACTCTTTGAGTTTAATCGTATGCCTTTTGGCCTTTGTAACTCACCGAGTACTTTTCAGAGGCTGATGGAGAGAATTTTCGGAGATCAAAGCTTTCAATCACTTCTACTTTACTTAGACGACATAATCATCTTCTCAACCTCTTTTGACGAACACTTGAAGCGCTTGGAACTTGTCTTTAACCGTCTGCACAGTAACCACCTCAAGTTAAAACCATCTAAATGTCATTTCTTTCAAAGAGAGGTAAAATACCTGGGACATGTCGTTTCTGCCGATGGGGTAGCTACAGATCCGGACAAATTCAAAGCAGTAGCAGAATGGAAACAGCCGGCCACCACAAAGGAAATAAGATCTTTCCTGGGGTTTGCATCATATTACCGTCGTTTTGTTGAGGGCTTTGCAAAGATTGCCACACCATTGCATAGACTAGTTGCCCAGGTGGAGACAGGTGCTAATAGGTCTAGGTCTCGAGCTAACGCACTGGGAAACGGATGGACCCCAGAGTACCAACAGAGTTTCCAGACTCTAAAAAAACGCCTGATCAGCGCCCCCGTCTTAGCGTTTTGGAAGTTGATGCAAGTCATGCTAGGCTCGGTGCCGTCCTAGCCCAAGAGCAAGATGGACGTAGGAAGCCCATTGCTTTTGCCAGTAGAGGGTTACGACCAACCGAGAGAAACATGTCCAACTATAGCTCCCGTAAGCTAGAGCTTCTGGCCCTTAAATGGGCTATAACCAGTAAGTTTAGAGAGTATCTTCTAGGTGCAAAGTTTGTAGTCTTCACCGACAATAACCCATTAAGTTATTTGCAGACGGCTAAGTTAGGGGCTACAGAACATCGCTGGGCTTCAGAGCTAGCTATGTTCGACTTTGAAATCAGATACCGCCCAGGTTCTGCGAACAGAAATGTGGATGCACTTTCCAGGCTGCCAGCCCCTGTTTCCATCTCCACTGTGGCCCCAGGCATAGAGGTCCCCTTAGTCCCCTCGAGGGCTAGTGACCGTAAGACCCAAATCTTGTGCCAAGAGACCAGTACCTTACCAATCCGACAGAAGGCCGACTTGCAAGCCCTACAGATTGAGGATCCTGCTATTGGGCCATTCATCCAGCTCTGGAAACGAGGAGCAGTTCCAACAAAATCAGAATGGATACTGCTGCCTCCAGAGGCTCAGAAACGGCTGAAGCATTGGCTAAGGATTCGGTGTCGGGATGGGGTGTTGTAACGCAGCGTTCGGCTGCCAGGGTACAGTAGAGAGACGTTTCAGCTCATCTTGCCGCAGTGCCTAAAAAAGGAAGTCTTGAGAGGTCTTCATGATGATCATGGACATCAAGGTATAGAACGTACAACCCGCCTCATTAGAGAAAGATGTTTTTGGCCTGGTATGTCTCAAGAGATTGAGAACTATTGTCAGGAGTGAACAAGAACAAGATTAAGTACAAGTAAAGGCCAAATATACTTAAACCTTTCTGTCAGTAAATCAAATACACTTAAGTACAATTTTAAGTATATTTCTGAGAAGTACATAAAAAGTAGACTGAAAGTATTATTTCTTATTTTTAGTTTAAAAGAAGTAAACTAATAGCACACTTGAATAAACTTCTTTTTCATAAGGGTACTGTGCTATTAGTACTCCTAAATATTGACTAAATTAAATTTAGCATATACTGTAGCAGATTGCATGCATTTAAAAAAGAAGGGAGATGAGCCCTTCGATATGTCCCAAACATTTTATTGGAAAATATACAGGAAATACTGCATATGGAAAAAATACTGCACTCGTTAAGTAAATTCACTGGGTCTATAACAATACAAACTGTCAGAAACTTGCTTTCTTTGCATATTTCCCAGGACATCTGCAAGCAGCCTCAGCTCTTCCCCGATGACCCTGTGCAGGCCCACCCAAAGCAAGGCATTCTGAGAGACTGCTGGTTGCTCTGTGCCTGCTCCATGTTACTCAAGAACCAGCATCTTCTGAACAAGGTAAACACTGTCAGGTTTAATGTGTCGTAAAACGTCTCGTTTTACCATAAGAGAGTGCAAGAGTCGGAGAGTTAAAATTCTCATTAATTTTCTCTGATTTCTCCATAGATGAATTGATATTTAATGATAACTTATAAATGTTAAACAACCTAGGAGGTTGTTCAATTATGGTATATGCTTTTGTTGAAGCAATCAGCCAGCATTATTTCAACTTATTATTTTTTTAATAATTGTGTTTAACAGTGGAATTCCTGAAGAAAAACTACATTACACCACGTCTACATAAATCGCCAGTGACGCGACAAAATCAAATAGGGGTCGTCAAATTCCTGACAGTAATCTGATGCCCCGTTCTATTTCTGACGTACTTCAAGTGCTTGTGCTATTTCTGGCATGAGGAACAAATGTATTTGCACGATTGCTTTGTCACGTCCCGTGTAGACACGGTGAAGATTCTCCAGTCAGAGAATCACAACAAGCAAATCACACCAAAAGATCCGCCCATTCCCATGAATCACTGTGAATAATGTAACAGAGTCTCCCTCTGAAACTACTTAAATATTTTTGTATGTATATATATATATATATATATATGGAAATTGTGCATTAAACATAAAATATATTGCTTTTTTTTATATTATCAACATCTTTAAATCGATAGTTTTATATTTATCCATAATTTTTTATGCAATTATGTAATTTGCTTCATGGGATCCATTCTGGGTAGCACTTTTGGAGAAAGCATATGCCAAGTATGTGCTGGTAAAAAGATGTCTGTGAAGTATAAAATATCATTTTGATTTGATGTTTGAACTAAGACCAAATCATAATAAGTGTTGGCAACTGTTCTTCATGCTAGGCTACATGGTTCATATGAGCGTTTGTGGGCAGGCCAAGTATGTGAGGCAATGGTGGACCTGAGCGGAACCATAGCGGTACGATGGAGTCTAAAAGGGGCCGAGTCATCACAACAGTCCAACGACACCCAGATTCAACACACCACTAACGGGACGAGTCTATCTCAACTCTCACTGGAGCTGAAGGAGCGATATGCCATCAGCTGCTGTGTTCACAGCGCCTCCATGGGTGAGAGAGAAAAGTTACCACTGAATCTGAATTTAATTGAGCTGGATGTTGAAACTAACTTGCTGCAACTAACAGTTTTTAGACTGACCTGAAACAAACATTGAACTCATTTGAGCTGAATAATGATGCTATTTCCTACTGTAGAGATTCTTTGCAGCTGAAATTTAATTAATTTAATAAATTATTATTTTATATATAGGCATATATATATATATGATCAGGCAGTGTTGTTTTATTACTGTAATATGTAAATATAGTATTATAAATTTATTTTTATATTTTCAGTTTTCATTTTAATGTTAGTTTAAGTTTTAGTAATTTTGACATTTTTATTCATTAAAAAAATCTTCAATGTTAGTAATTAAACTTAAGCTTATTTTATTTCAGTTAGTTGCCAAGGCAACATTTCTAATTGTATTCTTTTTTTTTTATAGTTTATTTTAATTTCAGTTAATGTTTATTTTATTTCAATTAACAAAACAAGTTTTTAAATAGTTTTAGTTACCGATAACAACACTATTTGGGAGTGATTGTAGATTATGGCAGCAATAGTTAATAGTTTACAGACTTTACAATGTTCCTAATTCATACCTTGAATTTTTTGCTGGCGATTTTACAATTGGCAGAAAATCTTTTACAAAATACCACAGGAAGTATTTAGAGGAAGGTGTTTCTTCCTTATAGAAGTTTCACATAGAAGTATTTTTGATAGCATGCCTCACTGTTTTTTAATGAGAAAAGAGGTGAGAAATATTGCAGTATTCATTTATGCAATAACAATGGAAAAAATTATCTGTGAGCCAGGTACATTATAAGGTGTATTATAAGGAGGTATAATGTACATGAGTCTCATTTTGCCCAGTTAAGTCAGGTATGATGTACAATATTAGCTCTAGTAATGGGTCTGTTCTCTGTCTCTCTGCAGGTGTCCCAGAGCTTGGCCAGTTCCACGCCATGAGTGTGGTGGAGTGGACAAATGTCACAACGACTACAGGCGAACAAGTGGAGCTGATCAGGATAAGAAACCCCTGGGGGAGGAGGAGCTGGGCCGGGGTGTGGAGGAAGAGGTGTGGAGGGAAAAATGCTGAATGATCACATACTAGTCCGTTTTTACGTTGATTTTGTGTGCTAAATACCTTATATGTGTTATAAATAGATTTGTTATTATAATTGTAAATATCTCATATCTGTGTTGATTGATTAACATACTTAACTAACAAGATGATAAAGTTCTTCATAGAAATGTGCATTTATTTTACTTTTATTAGTAACTGCAGTGCTGTGTGGGTCATTGACAGGGACAGGCCGAAAGTCATTGATTTCCAGTGGAGAGCAATAATGATCATATGATGTGCCTATTTGAGCTTCGGATGCATTGACCTATTTAAACTTTTGTGATTTGACTGAATGCAACCTGACCTAATCAAAACCTAATATTATTGAAGAACAAAGTGAGAATTAACTATTTTTCCTCTAAAATAAATTTTTTTTAAACACTGTTTCTTTAAAATTAGTGGTTAATGAATAATCGGGTCTGAAATAATTATTTTAGAGTTGTTAAATTATAAAAAGTATTTACTTAGATTGGCTCTAGAGAACCTACTATGTTTCTTTTTCAAACATATTGGTGGTCATTTGTTTGGAACGATCATACACATATGTTGGCGATATTGGAAAGGCTGCTTCTGTCTGACTGGTTCTGTCGGTCTCTCTCGACAGCGGATCAGGATGGGCTTCTCTGGAGGCCTCCTGCGCTCAGGCTTTACTGCGCCGCACAGCAGAGGGGGAATTCTGGATGGACGTGACAGAATTCCAGCAGGAATTTGATGAGGTCACGGTGGGCTATCCCATCAGTGTTGCTGGACACCTCCAAAGTATCTACACAGGTATTGGCTATACGTTCTTGAGAGCATTTTACATCACCAGACCTTTTCTGTCTTATAAATTATATATCTAGTGAATCATTTGAAGGTTCAAAAATAATAAAGGCAGACATTTATTTAATATTTATATTAATGTGGTAATATATTTCCTTTCATGTAGGAAGCTTTCTAACCCACAGCCACCAGATTGGAGGTCGCTGGGTCAAAGGTCACTCTGCAGGCGGTTGCCGTAACAACAGCACTTTTATCAGCAACCCTAAGTTCTGGTTGAAAGTGTGCGACAGAGGAGAAGTGTTGCTGTCTTTGCTTCAGTACGGACGTCCTGAACCCCCAGCAGAGGGCGGCACTCAGCAGCATCCACACCTCCTTTTTTTATGTTTTAAAATAAGTCTCTTGCATTTTTTCATTAGAAATGCTGTAAATTAATAGATATGAAGTATTATTACAATTTTATATCACTGTTTTGTGTTTTCTATTTTAATGGATTATAGAATGTGATTTATTCCTGCGATGCAAAGCTGAATTTTCAGCATCATTACTCCAGTCTTCAGTGTCACATGATCCTTCAGAAATAATTCTAATATGCTGATTTGGTGTTTAAGAAACTTCTTATTATCTTCTTATTATCAGTGTTGAAAACAGTTGTGCTGTGTAGTGTTTAGTGGAAACAGTGTTTTTTTTTTTTTCAGGATTCTTTGAATAGAATATTCAAAAGAAAAGCATTTATTTGAAATAGAAGTCTTTTGTAACAATATAAATGTCTTTACTGTCTCTATTGATCAATTTAATGCATTCTTGATGAATTTTTTTTTTTTTTTTTTTTTTAAATCTTACTGACCCCAAAACTTTTGAACAGTACTGTGTAAATATACTGTATAAAAATAACACCAATTATTAGAGGTCATATTCACACTGCATCTACATATACGATTTGATGCAATAAAGCCATCTTATTGGTTTAAAATGTCTGTGTTTTTCTCTCCAGTGTGATGAAATCAGCTCCTCCTCCTCTTCAGCACTGTTCAGAGGGCGAGTGGGAAACCGTCAGCTCTCATGGCTCTTGGTCTGTTGGTTCTCTTACGAGAGGTCTCTCGTACTGCGTAAGATATCTTACGCTAGGGGAAAATCCTTTTCCGCGAGATATTGAAGCCAAAAATTATCCTTAATTTTGTAATAATGCAAAACGCGTTGCAGCAGCAATGCAGACATAGGCGAGACAGCTCGCGCGCCTATTGGCTGCTCTGCGGCAACTGCAGCAGCCTATCGAGCGAGGCCTGGCGTGACGTCAGACCCAATCAGGGCACTTCGCGCCCGCTGCGTCACGTCCCGCCGAAATGGGCGTGGTCTAGGCCTATAAATATCGCTCGCAGGCAGCTATTATCTGATTTTTCATCCTTCAAGCGAAGCACACGCATCGCTGGAGCTGGATTAGAAGCCGCGCCGTCGAGAGAGAGCACCTTCAGCGGGACGAGTCACTGAAGTCGCTGGCCGCGCCGCCTTCCTGCCTTCCTGCTGCGCTTTCCGGCGCTTATATCCTTCTCTTTTATTTGCACTGTATTTCTGTGTGTGTGTGTCGCCGCCGCGACACACATTTCTAAAAGAGCTAGCGTCTTTTTAAAGATGCCTTCCTGCGGCTCGTGCAGAGCCACACTCAGCGACGGGGACCGCCTGATGATCTGCGTTTCCTGCCTGGGTGAGGAACATGCAGCTCTCGCGCTCGCTGACGGCGGATGCCCTCACTGCGAGCTGATGGCAATGGCGACTCTGAGGACTCGCCTAGCCGTCTTCACCGAGACTGCTCCCCCGCCCGCCGCGGCGTCGCGCCGTAAAAAGCGCCGTGCCCAGCGGGCCCCGGAACCCTCCCTCAGCCGCCAAAGCTCGCCGGTTCGCCCGCTTGCTTCCCCGGCTTCTTCTGTTTCGCTTCCTGACGGACAGCGGCCGCCGTCTGCCGCCGCTTCCGTTGATATCGCGGATGAGGAAGCCCTGCTGGGAGAGGATGATTCCTGCTCTATCCTGGCGTCAGGCAGTGAGGATTGGGCGGGCTCTGAGGACCCCGCACCCCCTGCCCGCACTTCGTCAGGCAAGAGAGCTTCCATTGAGACGGAACTCATGCGAGTACTCGCACAGGCCGCGGCGAGCCTCGGCCTCGAGTGGTCTTCGCCTGAGCAGCCCGCTCACAACCGGCTGGATGGATTTTTCCTGCCTGGGGAGCGCGCTTCGCCTGTGTCCAGACCGGCGCCTTTTCTTCCTGAGTTACACGAAGAAGTCGCCAAGTCCTGGAGCGCCCCCTATTCTGCTAGAGTGCGTCCTGCTGTTTCTTTGGCATTCTCCGCCGTTGACGATGCCAAGAACAGAGGATACCTCTCGCTGCCGCCGGTTGAAGAGGCGATAGCGGCCCACTTATGCCCGCCCTCCGCTGGACGGCGCGCTAAGCCGGCCCTACCCTCTAAAGCTTGCCGCACGACGTCGAGCTTGCTCCACCGCGCTTTCTCCGCCGCCGGGCAAGCTGCGTCAGCGTTGCACACCATGGCAACGCTCCAGATCTTCCAGGCCGATCTCCTCCGTAAGCTGGATGAGGAAGGACCTGACGCGATCTGTGTGCCGGACTTAAGGAGTGCCACGGACCTCGCTCTTCGTGCTACTAAGTCCGCAGCGCAAGCCATTGGACGGACTATGGCTTCTCTCACCGTGTCTGAGAGACATCTCTGGCTGACGCTCTCGGAAATGGCCGAGTCTGAACGCACCGCGTTCCTCGACGCCCCGCTTTCCGCCACAGGCCTCTTTGGATCCTCCGTCAAAGATTTCGCGGAGAGATTTGCAGAGGTACAGAAAGCGTCTCAGGCTATGAAGCACTTCCTCCCGAAGCGCTCCAGCTCTGCAGCAGGCCGTGCGAAACCGTCTGCTCAGAGCTCACAGCCACAGCCACCGTCCACTGCCTCCACTTCACAGCGCCGCCAGGCCAGAAGCGCGAGACCGCGCTCCCGCTCATCCGGTCGCCGCCCCGCAGGACGCGGCTCGCGACCTAGGATCACGGTGAAGCCCGAGGCCCCGAAGTCGTCCTAGCACAGCTAGGAAAACGACGGTGTTCCAGTCCCGCTGCGGCCGGACTCACACCAAAGCTATTCGCTCGTCCAGTTCCAGAAAATGTGACTGTTCCAGTGTTTTCTGCAGCCAACAAGTCGGTTCTGTCACCCGCTTGCCTGCACACAAATGCCGTTTTCACGGCTACCCAGATAAATCCCCGAAAGAGTGTATTTTCTGGTGTCCCGGCCACGGCCGATGGTGTTTCGTGTGTAGTAAGAATGCCCACTGCCCAGTGCCCATCCCTACACATAAGCACAGCCTGTCACACAGGGCTCGCGCACATAAAACCGACTCAGATCGGTTGCGCTTCAAACATGGTGAACGTGCCCACTACCCAGTGCCCACTAACACCACGTTATGCATGTCTCACGGTTTCTGTAAAAACGAAACCAACGTGCACTCGCTTCACGCAAGCGAACGATGCTTTCGGTGTGATAAATGTGCCCGCTGTCCCGCGCCCACATCCACACATAGACATGACAGTTCCCACGGGAACCGCCCAGCCCTCCCCCTCGCGGTTAACCACCGTAGAGGAGTCGAGCGCGGGCAATCTGCCCGCTGTCATCAGCGCGCCCCATGCCTCAAATGTCACGAGCGACACGCTTGTGTTACAGCACACCGAAGCTTCTCCATCGCTGAGCGAGCGGAGCGCGCTTCGTATTCGACCCCTAGCTATCCATGCAGACGCATGGGCAAAGCTACCCGGGGTTTCGAAGTGGGTGCTGAACATTATAGAAAGAGGCTATTCGCTGCAGTTTCGCCGACGCCCTCGCCGCTATGTGGCGCGCGTCGAGACCACGGTAAAAACAGAAGTAGCACATCTACTTCGAGCCGAAGTGACGAAACTATTGAGCAAAGGGGCCATAGAACCTCTCTCTCAAGATCAGAGCGAGGGAGGGCTATACAGCAGATACTTCCTGGTACCGAAAAAAGACGGGGGTCTCAGACCCATACTAGATCTAAGACAACTGAACAAAGTGCTTGTGAAGCGACAGTTCAGGATGCTCACGACCAGGCAAATCCTTGTGCAGATTCGCCAAGGAGATTGGTTTGTGTCAATAGATCTGAAAGACGCGTATTTTCAAATACAGATAGCGTCACATCACAGGCGATATTTGAGATTCGCCTTCGAGGGCCAGGCATATCAGTACACAGTCCTGCCGTTCGGTTTGTCCCTAGCACCCCGTACATTTACGAAGTGCATGGACGCGGCGCTCGCACCCCTCAGAATGAGAGGCATGCGAGTGCTGAACTATTTGGACGATTGGCTGATTCTAGCGCAATCTCGCGCAGTGCTCATAGAACACACGACCATTTTACTCGATCACCTCGAGGATTTGGGTCTAAGTGTCAATTGGGCGAAGAGCTCCCTGTCACCCAGTCAGAAAATCTCTTTCCTGGGCACAGAACTGGACTCACTATCCATGATAGCGCGACTATCACAACAGCGCGCGGTAGACATTCGACGCACAGCGAACTCTTTTCGCTGCGGCGCGTCTGTCCCGCTCAAAAGATTTCAGAAGATGCTAGGTCTCATGGCCTCAGCATCGTCAGTGCTCCAGCTGGGTCTGCTACGCATGCGCCCGCTGCAGTTTTGGCTGAAAGCGCGAGTCCCACGCGAAGCGTGGGCACCCGGTTTGCTTCGCCTCAGGGTCAATCAGAAATGCGTTACAGCTCTGAAACCCTGGAAAGCGAACGACTGGTACCAATCAGGTGTAAGCCTGGGGACTTCCTCGAGGGTGAAAGTGGTGTCCACGGACGCGTCCACCTCGGGATGGGGAGCGCTGCTCGAGGGCAGACCGTTCTTCGGCCAGTGGTCAGAACGGGAGAAGCTCCTGCACATAAACTGCCTCGAAATGCTGGCAGTAGACAACGCGCTGACGCGTTTTTGTCCCCAAATAAAAGGTCACCACGTCTTGGTCCGTTCGGACAACATGTCTGTGGTGTCCTACATAAATCGCCAGGGCGGCATCAGATCCGAGAAACTGTACAGGCTGGCAGAACGCCTCCTGGTATGGGCTCAGTGCAACCTGCGCTCGCTCAGAGCAGCGCACGTGCCAGGGATCATGAATATAGGACCAGACAGACTGTCCAGGAACAATGTTCCGGCAGGCGAATGGTCCCTACACCCACAGACAGTCCAACTGCTGTGGAAGAAATTCGGCAGAGCGAAAGTGGACCTGTTTGCGTCTCAAGAAAACGCTCACTGTCAAGAATTTTTCTCCAAGAGCAGGAGCGCGCTGTCCCATGTGTGGCCCCGCCGCCCGCTCTATGCTTTTCCCCCCGTCTCTCTCCTGCCTCAGGTGATAGAACGGATCAGGGAAGAAGGATGCTCAGTACTGCTGGTAGCACCGTTCTGGAAAAACCAACCTTGGTTCCCAGCCGTGATGCAGTTAGCAAGTACTGCCCCGTGGCCAGTACCAGTGAGGAGAGATCTCCTCTCACAGGCCCGCGGCTCGATCTGGCATCCTCACCCGGAACTATGGTCCCTTCATGTCTGGGCCATCAACGGGTACATGTTGGACTCCCTATAGGAGTATTAAACACGATCACGCAGGCTAGAGCTCCGTCTACAAGACGACTCTATTCTTCGAAATGGTCAGTGTTTTCGGGCTGGTGCACAGCCCGTGGTGTGTCACCCACAAACTGTGATGTGACGGAGGTGCTTTCCTTCCTACAAGAGCTGTTGGATGGGGGCAGGGCCCCCTCCACGCTCAAAGTTTATGTGGCGGCTATAGCAGCGTTCTCAGAAACAACGCTTGGTCAGTCAATAGGAAGGAACGATTTAGTCATCCGCTTCCTTAGAGGAGCTAAGAGACTGAATCCTCCCAGACCTCCCTCAGTCCCCGTATGGGACCTTTCTACGGTTCTGGAAGCCATGAAAGGTGCGCCATTTGAGCCTTTACAGTCAATCGATTTGAAACACCTGTCTTTCAAAACGGTGTTTTTGCTGGCTCTCGCTTCAGTGAAGCGCATAGGGGATCTGCACGCGCTCTCTGTGAGCGCGGCGTGCATGGAGTTTGGGCCCAATGACTCTAAAGTTATACTCAAACCTAAGCACGGTTATGTTCCAAAATCCCTCAACACACCGTTTAGGGCGCAGATTATCTCTCTGTCAGCCCTACCGGTCCCTGATGAGGAAAGAGACGCGAGCCTCCTTTGCCCAGTCAGGGCATTACGAGCTTTTGTGTCTCGCTCGTCTGTTTTCAGACAGACGGAACAGCTCTTTGTTTCGTTTAGCGGACGTTCTAAGGGACTAGCCGCGTCGAAACAGAGCCTATCCAGATGGATAGTTGATGCTATAGCGCTGGCATACGCCTCCAAGGGCATGCAGTGCCCTTTGGGTGTCAGAGCGCATTCCACGAGAGGCATGGCCTCTTCGTGGGCCTGGTCAAGTGGGATTGCCTTGCAAGATATTTGTATGGCGGCAGGCTGGGCCTCCCCGTCTACATTTATAAGGTTTTATAACCTAGAGGTTCCCGCCCTGCAGGCCAGGCTGCTGTCGGTCTAAACTACCAGTATTATCTGACCTGATGCGTTCAGCTCAGAATGCTGCGTTTGCTGAGCACAGCTCAATGTTCGACAGTTTAAAGCTGGGCAAACTGTGTAAGACCCACATTTTTTCCCATCAGTTCAGGCCGTACCCCGCCCTGTCTGTATGATGAAATTCGCGTCCCTTCGACGCTACTTTATGTGGAAAAGTGAGGCTGCACCCCTCCTTCTTCCCGGACTCTCTGTGAGTTCACTGAGTGATTGTGCACTATATGTACCCCGGGCTTTCGCCCTTGGGTCTTTGGTGTCAGATCTCAGCATGCACGGCGTTTTACATTGGGTCCCCTAGCGTAAGATATCTTACGCAGTACGAGAGACCTCTCGTAAGAGAACGTACTCGGTTACTAACGTAACCTCGGTTCTCTCTAGAAGAGGGAACGAGTACTGCGTATCTTGCCGTGCATGCACACGCTCTGGTTGCTTCGATGATGAAAAACCAGATAATAGCTGCCTGCGAGCGATATTTATAGGCCTAGACCACGCCCATTTCGGCGGGACGTGACGCAGCGGGCGCGAAGTGCCCTGATTGGGTCTGACGTCACGCCAGGCCTCGCTCGATAGGCTGCTGCAGTTGCCGCAGAGCAGCCAATAGGCGCGCGAGCTGTCTCCCCTATGTCTGCATTGCTGCTGCAACGCGTTTTGCATTATTACAAAATTAAGGATAATTTTTGGCTTCAATATCTCGCGGAAAAGGATTTTCCCCTAGCGTAAGATATCTTACGCAGTACTCGTTCCCTCTTCTAGAGAGAACCGAGGTTACGTTAGTAACCGAGTACGTTTTACTGCTGGAGGAAGTCGCAACTTCTCCACACATGGACACAACCCCCGTATACCCCTTACTGTGACCTATGACCCTGGAGGTAACAACGTAAGGGTCACTCTTCACCAAAACAGGCCAGAGAATGCTCTCCATGCCATCGGCTTTCATATTTATAAGGTCAGAAATTATTCATTTCTAATAATTTTTAAGGCATTTATGATACGACTAAACTGCTTTAAAGCTAAAATGTGTTTATTGTGCTAAAAGTTTTCAGTTCTAATCATAATTGTTTTAGTAATGATATGTTAATTTAGTATTAGTAAGGTGTAGGTGTCTAACATTTAATAGTAATTCCTTTTTTTGGTATGCCTTTTGCGTCCAGGTGCCTGCCGGTGGTTCTGACTCCCTTTTAACCCCTGGTTCCATGTGTCCTGTGGTTAGTTGTGTACCTCATGCCCACTCCCAGGAGGTCAGTGTGTTTTGCCATCTTCACCCGGGCGAGTATGTCGTAATTCCCTCCACCTACCAGCCGGACCTCAGCGCTCACTTCACGCTTACTCTTCTACGCAGGATACACCGGTAAGCACTCTGCCTACACTCTATAGTACAGAGCCTCTAAAGAGACATGGCAATAAAAAAAAAAAGAGATTGGCGGAAAAATCAATGCTTTTTTCTTGAACACATCAAGAACGCAAAAGCATTGGCATTTATTTTTTCTTCCCATCTCATATTTTTTCAATCACCATGTCCCTTAAAGGTGCAGTAAGCGATTTCTGAGAAACACTGTTGAAATTCTTTATGTTAAGAAAGTGTTGCTGGTTGATATTGAGGTGTAAATCTTTGGCTCTGATTTGGTGAAGTACTAATGTTGTCAACCTCCTCAGGAAAGCCATGCAGAGTGAAGAGCTTCTGGGCCATGCTGTGCAGGAGGTAACAATCTTTCAGCTCATTTAACACTCATGTTCAGATGACATTCAAGCCATGAGCTTTTAGCTACTAGGAATAGTGCAAAATATAAATCAATATATAATGCATTAGCAATGATTTTGCAGAAGATCATCATAAATAACATTTAATGAATGACAATTATTTTAAACTAGATTTACACTTTCATGTCTTGCATAAAACATTTAGAATAAATGATAGAATAAAAAATAAATAAAACCCACTTTAGTTGAAACTTCACATTTTTTCATATGTTTAATTGTAATGTATTATTAAATATGAATAATATTAACATGTATTCATACATGCCCCCCCTGCTAAATAACTACTTATTTGCTTAATTGTTTGTACCGTTTCTTTTTGTGTGGCCAAGCAAATCTAGATTTACAAGATGTCAGAAAAGGGACATTGAATTGTGTGTTTATTAGTGCAGTAAGTGCAATTTTTCTTACTGTGTTAAACTGTTGATTTGATAGGATGCCTTAAAAATAATGACTTGAAGTAACATTGTTATATGGAACAAATAAATGTCCTAATGTTGTGCCAACAATCTGTTGTCTGTCTTTGTATTAACAACTAAAGTTTTAAGTACAACTTACTTGAGAAATTTGAGGCAATTAGTTTCCATCTTTTTTATAATGTGAACAAGCAGACTTGTTAAGATAATTGTTTTGTTTGAGTTCTGTGCACTAAACTTAACTTAAATCTCTAAGTTAGCTGAACTTCAAACTGAGTTACCAACACTTAAGTTTTCTGGTAACCTGCTATACACATACACAAGTTACCATATAAAGTTGTAGTAAGTTCAATCAACTCAAAAATGATTAGCTAATTTGCTTGAGAAATTTGAGGCAGTCAGTTTCCACAGATTTTCTAAGTAAATTTAACTTATTACTTTTTACAGTAAATTGACTACAACAAACTTAATTTAATAAATAATGTTGCATGATTTATTTAACTCTCCTCCCATTTGCATCTAAAAGGGAAACTCTTATATATCTCATATGCAATAAGGTCAGTCACAAAAAATAATGCATATGCAATAACGCCTGTGCATCACTTCTTTTTTTTTCACTTTGCATCTTTAGTAAATCCTGACAGTAGTTTTTTTTTTTATGCCAAAAGAGGGTTTGCGCTGGAACAAGCTGTAACTGACCAACATGGTATAGTTGACATCTTCTGAACTGTAAAAACCCATTCTAGAAAGCTTTACTAAATGTCTGGTCTTACAATAAAGCTGAGCACAAGCTTCAGAGCAACAGACTTGTACTGTATTCCACTGTTGGTTTTATTGGCCTCTGAAACAGGCTTGTAGGCTATACAGAAGTTGGGACTGATGATCAACTCTTCTCCCTGAATTTGGGGCATTGAGAACTGCCAAAGTCCTCATGTTTGCAAACAGGCTAAAAGCCATAACCTTTCAATTTTATTTCCTCTGTTTTATTACATTATTATTGAACACTGGGGATTGTGAAATCCCAACATTCAGCAACAGTAGTCTGTGTTTCTGTTGTCTATGTCTCTTGTTTTTAATGTCAAAAAGGGCACATGGGACAACAACTTGTGGCCTTGAAACAGAATCTTTAGCCATTATTCTTTCCCCAGATGTTAGATTGCTGCAATAAGTGAGGCTGATCATGACCTCCAGGGTGACAGGTCCAAACTGGACAGCTGTTGTCAGCATTTTCATAAAACATCCTTGTTTTATGAAAGAGGAATTTACAAGTTCCCATTACTTTAAAACAATGACCAGCATGTAAAAATACTCTACACTGAATGATCTGTAAGGGATATGTCCTGTCAGCAGGTCCTTATTGCAAATTAACAAGGGTATAAGGACGCAGACACAACTTTTGCAGAGGCCGTTGTCCAAAGTCTTGGCCTCACTTGACCAACTTGCTGCCAATGTTAACTTTAACTTTATTGTCCCCAGGGGGAAATTATTTTCCACAGCACTGTACTTGTTTAACACACATAACAATATAATACAGATATACACAAAAAAAAAGGCGATTAACAATCAACGATGCCGGTTGTTGAGGTATGTAATGGTTGCGGGAATTAGGCTTCTTCCAAAGCGAGCCCTCCTACACCTCAGAGTCCTGTACCTACGCCCTGAGGGCAGTGGGGCTAGAAACTCATTAAGTGGATGTGTGGGGTCCTGTTCTATTGAAATTGCAATGCGTGTGATAGCTCTATTATTAAGTTCTATGAGGTTAAGTGTTGGGAGACCTATAACTTTCAAAGCAGTATTAGATAGCTTTGTAAGTTTGGTCCGGTTTTTAACAGAAAGCATATTAAAAAAAACATACAGAACAATACAGTAAGATTGGCTGAATGATGCTTTGATAGAGTAGCAATAGCAATCGAGGAGAGACGTTTAGTCCTTTGAGTTTTCGAATGACTGACATTCTTTGGTGACTTCTCTTCTGAATGTCCATAATGTGCTGATCAAAGGTGAGTTTGTTGTCCATTGTTACTCCAAGATATTTAAAACTGTCCACTATTTCAACTGTTTGATTATGAATAACAATAGGATGCTGTAGTGAAGAGGGTCTGACTATCAGCTCTTTTGTCTTGCTAATGTTAAGATTCAGATAGTTATCCTCACACCACTGGACAAAGTTCATAACAGTGGTGTGATAATCCATAACAGAGTTGTTATTATCTTTGAGCAGGGCAAGAATGGCTGTGTCATCTGAATATTTTAAATATTTGATGCTGGATAATGGACTGATGTTGTCGTTTGTGTAAAGTGTATACAAAAAAAGGACTTAAAACACAGCCCTGCGGTGCTCCAGTGTTGATGATTAGAGCAGATGATGTAATTGAGCCCATCCATACTACTTGTTACCTGTTGCTAAGGAAATTGTGTATAAAATGAATCAGCCGAGTAGAGATGTTGAGGTGATACAACTTTTGAATCATCAGGTGTCTTTGGATGGAATTAAAAGCAGAGCTGAAGTCCACAATGTTGAGCATGCTGGGCACTGGTGACACAATTCTGCAGCTGAATCCTCAGGATGAGATGGTCCTGGCGCTTCCTGGACACTCTGGGATGTCCCGAAGCCACTTTCACTGCAGTTGAACCTCTCTCCTTGAAGTTCTTGATGATCCTGTAAATGGCTCTGTCAGGTGCAATATTCTTTGCAGCAATTTCCTTGCATTTGAGCTCATTTAAGTCTTTCTTTGGAGGTAACTATTGCTAACACAAGAACACAATGATTCCCTCCTTTTTATACCAATCAGTCTGCTCTTTTAATCCAATCAGAATGAGTAATTTCACTGGTTCACACTTTCCCATGTGCTGATGAAATGATTAGTGAAATCATGTTAGCTGATCATTTTGTGCCAGTGATAAAAAAAAACGGTGAAATTTGGGCTTTTGTGAAAGTTCCTTTTTAGGCAATGAAGCATTTCTGCACAATAGTCTAGAAATAATGTGAATCAACACCACAACAAGTGAAGATGTAAGCTTTGCAAAACACAAAATTTGTCCAAAAAAACATTCTATCCTCCTGCATATCACGTTTTTAACTGCGAAAACTCATTCTGTGTGAATGGCCTTAGAGGGGAAACTCCTCACGAATTTATGTTATACTGAAACTTCGAAACATGCAAATGTTTTGTTTAGAATCAAACCAATAATTCGGAGTGCATACAAAAATGCCTAAACGTGAATTGTGATGGGTCGATCATGAACCATGCGTTCCTCTTTTTCTTATCCGAATAATTTGCTTTTTCTTTAAGTGACAGCCACACATGTACAACATATAGAAATGAACTCACCTCAGATGAACAACAGTGATTTATTGTTTATTTTACTAATATGGTTTTATAACAAAAGAAATGCCTATCTCAAAGGAAACATAGGTTATATAAGTGAGCTCCTGGACTCTGGATGTCAATTAATGAATTTTCGTTTTTAAAGAATAAATTACATATTTTATTTATAACAAATTAACAGTGCTAATAGGACACTTTAATAATTGTACATGATTCATTGAGTTTTTATACACTCTTAGGGCTTTGTTTGCTCCAATGTATTATTATAACCTTTGTGTATCAGGGATCTGTACTCCGGGTACAGTGGGCAAATTGGACTTGTGCCGATATCAAAATTCTTGTCACCATCCTCCATCATTTTAAAATGCACAGCATATTAATGTGTAATAATTGTCATTGGCAGGTTGTGCTAACACATGATCATTATTTTTGGCACGATATTTTTTTCATTTTTAATGGGTTAAACTAAACATAACCTGCAGAGTGAAGGGTCAGTGTTCATATTGGCTGGCGAGCTGCTGGTTGTAGTTTTGTTTAAAATAAATTGAATTAATAAATATTTGTCAAGATCATTATTCTATCACTATTCACAATCTCTTTATTAACTGAACGTGTAATGCTTTTGCTGTGAACATTTGTGTGAAGATGTGTTTGAGTGTGTGGTGGGTGGGATAGTTTCCTTTCATGGAAAGCTGAAGTTTATTTTCTTAGAATCAATTGCATCAAAATGAAACTGAATCGCTGCAACAAAGAATAAACCAGCCGTTCATCCGAAACAGAAAGCTGCTTAAAAACTTGTTTTGTCACCAAAGACTACTGGAGAAAAAAAATTAAATAAATAGTGATTCGAAACATCTCTCTCATTAGGAACATTATAGAATTAAGTAAACATAAAAAGTGTCCATATATTACAAGCGAGCAATTTACAAAATGAACACAGGATTATCAGAAAAACCCTCCTGTCAGTGCATTGAGTTCATCTAAGTTACTAAATGATATGCAGATACTGTGTAACTTTAAACTGACGTCACATGACTTTTCCTGATCATCCACCATAGTTATGACCATTAGAAAGGCAAAATAATGATGGTAAATACAAAAATAAAGGAATTTGTTTGATGAATAAATATTTCAAATAAAAATGTATTCCCTGTATAGCATGGGACAGAATTTCTCAAATTTTAGAACTGTTGAATTTACACACAAAAAACACAACATTTAAAACAGGTTTTGAAACCAACATATATAACCACTGCTTGAGAAAATACAGTTATTTACCTTTGGTTTTTTAGTTTTGTCCAGTGGGATATCCAAACAAGGACACAGACTCAACTCACTCTCATTGGATAGATGCATTTTAATTGATCAGTAAAACAAGCAGAGTAAGGTTCACATTAATACATTGCAATAAAATGTTGTATTTTATAATATTTATGATATAAATGCCAAGATTATTGTTAACATTATTTTATATCATTTAGAATAATTATTTTGTTAATATCAAATGAAGACAGTATATTAGAGATATCTGTGATTAACAGTATATGTATCAGGACACAGACAGCAGATTCTTACAAATCATATAAGACTGTATGAGCTCAGACTGTTAGAATGATATTATCCTGCTTTAAAGCTTTTATTTATTTTTCATAATCTAATTCATTTATAGTGAGTTTTTAACCACTCTCCCAGGCCTCAGTTTTCACTAATGTTTTATCATAGCCCTTGTCCTCCATGAAACGGATCTGTACTCCGGGTGCAATAGCTAATTCGGATTCGTACTGATAAACATCAAACATTTTGGTTCCATACTCCATCTTTTCAAAATACACAGCATATTGATATGTGTCCTTCTGTTTATTTGTTTTTTGTGAACCAATGTAAAACCCCACCCATGAGTAGTAGAAGGTTTTTTCCCAGTCTGTGAAAGTCCTCTTGATATAAAGCCGAGCACAAGCTTTACCATCATGAGTGAAGAGCTGCAGACCAGCATCATACATCTGTATTTTAACAGGGAGGACATTGTTAGCATCATAGAACTCTGGTTTGTAAAATAATTCTGGATAAGATCAGGCAGATGAGAGTTTAGGATTCCCTTTGTCACATGTTGATGTCACTTTTTCATCACTCTCCCAGGGTGTAGTTTGTGCTAAAACATTGTTATATGTTTTGTCCAGAAAGAAGCGGATTTGAACTCCAGGAGCAATGACCGAACCTGACTTGTATATGTATATATCATAATCCCATATATCATATGTATATTTCATATTGTCTTCAATTTTTGCAAACTTCACAGCATACTGAAATGTGGAATAGTCATCATTTTTATCTTGTGAGCTTTTGTAGAAGCCCACCCATGAGTAGTAAAGAACATCCATCCAGTTACTGAAGGTTTCCTTGATGTAGAGTCGAGCACAGGCATAGCCGTCTTCAGCGTAGAGCTGCAGACTAGCGTCAAATCCATTTATTCTGATGGGGATCACTCTGTTAGCTCCATCAAACTCTGGTCCATACCACATATATGGATTAGTCAAATCATTATCTGCCGTGTGCAGTAGCAGTCGGGGTTGGAGACCAGCATTCAGGGAGACAGAAGTATCTAAAAAATCAGATGATTTATAAATATGAAAATATATTTGACCCGGCGTAGGATGTTGATTAGAATTACAGGAAGGAGTGTCTTGGCAAATTTCAATCTCTACATGCTTATATTTTTCCATGGTGTCAGCAGGTATCTCCCATATAAGTTTTGAGTAACCTTGTGTAGTTGTTTTAATATCTAGTTTAATTTCATCATATGTATTGCACAGGGAATCGGGTGAGCGTTTATTTCGTTTTTTTATGATAAATCCTGCATTTTTTAAAAACTGACTGCATCCATCATTAGTATTATCATGTTGTGTTGTTCCGGGACAAGTTTGTCTGATCTGCGAGATCAATGCAAGATCAATCTCATAAGTGTCAGAAGGATTGAAGTCAAGACTTTCAGGGTAATGTGATGTAATAAATACCCCCAGTATTCTCTGTGGCCTGTTTCGTTCCACATAGACAATGATCCTGTCCATGTTACTTTGCGGATTGTTGCGGTTCTGTCTTCTTTCCGAATGCAGATACTCCGGCAAACCAGTCCCCGACCTTAGATTACCAACTTCATAGTAACAGTAATCTCTGAGATAAACTTTGGGAAGAATCTCCTCTCTATTTCTGAAATAATGGAATCCATAGTCACCTGTACTTGGATTAAATTTGATATTGTTGTTTTGATCCACTTCTTGAGCAAACCAGTACAATAATTTGAGTCCATGACGTGGAGAAGGCTTGCCATAGCCAGTGTTTTTCAAGTCATCAATATTGCTAAGTTTTCTCACAGAAGAGACGCTCGCCAAGAAGAGGCAGAAGAGCAGGAAGCAGAGTCTCATGGCACCCATGGCAAAATCTTAATCAAAAACAAAATATTGTAAATCAAACATAAGCCATTAATATAATTGGATTATAAGATAGCCACTAATTTAATAACGGCAAAAAATTATATTTTTATATTGAATTTAAAATTGTAATACAATCTGAACAAAAATATCTGCTATTTTAATGCTTATAGCCTACTAAACAATATCAACAATAGAATTGTATTACAGTATTACATTTTATGAAGTTCTTAAATGTGTATGTTGCATTTCTGTGGAGAGCCATTTGGAACACTCATCAAAAATAGACAGAGCCACTCCGTGTACACTTTTTGGGGAATCAACAACTACTAATACATCAACTTTAATTTTAAATGACGAAAACACATTAACACTGGTATCCTATCATTGGCAATATAAATGTAATAGTTAAATAACTTTATTTTGACCAATTCATATTTTAAAATATAGGCTAATATTTATATAATAGCCTATGGGTTAATATTTCAATAAATACAGTAATATTTCAGTAAACGTAATTCATAATCATATTTTTAATCTGAATGGATTTTAAACTCTTTGAAGATATTGTTAATATTCAGCATTAAATTTAAACATCCTACCTCAGATTGAAGGTCCTCAGTGGAAGAGCCTCTGCATACTTCACATCTCTTGGGTGTTTATTTATACAGTATGGAGGAGGCTGTACTTTACAGTAGGGTGTGTCTGCAACAGACCTGGAGCCTGTAAGACTGTCCGTCAGTTGTAGAGCCATTTTCACCATAATGAAAAATTCTGCTATAATAAAGTGTAGCCTACTTCTTTACCATATAGAGACAACGTCTCAGTGAAGAATGCTTGAAATATGAGACATGTGATGTGTGAAGAAAATCAAGGAAAATCAAGGTAAATCACTTGAACAGAATGTATTTATTGTGTCATTTCTCAAGTTGTTTATCGCAATGTAAATGTGCCCATGCAGAAACACCAATAGACCCAATAATTCCTATTCATATAGCCTAACGTTATTCCTCGCATAGGCCATTAGTGTTTTCTTTTACTGTATTGTTTATGTCATATTAATATCAAGAAGTGTTTTGATTTACTAGAGATTTATTTACCCCGAAAAGTCGTGTTACAATTCTAAAATACAAAGAAATAGGGAAAAAAAGCAAAGCACTTTCACGTAAGCAGCAGTGCGAATCGTTTAATGGTAGTTCTGAAGAGCTCCGGTAGGGGGCGCTCTTGCTGCAGCTCCCGCCTCCGCCTCCGCCTCCGCCCCGGATGACAGCGCTGTCCACGGCGCGCGCGTCCTTCCGGTTATGGGATGGTGGTGCAGTGTTTTGTTTCTTTGCGCGTTTCAATTACCTCAGAGTTATGGCATGCAATTACAAAATGTATCAAACTGTACTTAGATGCATTTCTTTGCGTTATCAACCCAGCTGACCCGAAGGTAACTTACGTCTGCATGAATTATGATTCTGATGCTGATTCTGATGTTTGATATCTGAACATGTTTGTCACTATAGCAGTTTTTGAAGATACGAAATTCCCATTAAAAGCCATTTTTAACACCACTGTCGCAACATGTCATTTAGGACATATTAGTTTTCAGGTTAATGCCTTTTGATATATCACATATGCATAGGTCAGCGAAGCCATGATAATGGTCTTACTGTATACGACAGCTTTTTAGATGTATTTTAGTCTTAAAACGCACAGCATGCTCAGATTATCACAGTTGTGATTGTCACTGCTTGCGTGTCTATCAGAAGTGAAGCTGCTCTGGTTGCCATGGATATGGAGACTGAGACTGAGCACCATGCAATGTTTGTGGACCCGGACTTTCCAGCTGATGATTCCTCAGTCTTCTGTGATTACACCACGCCCCTCTCCAAACTATTGGGTGATGTCACATGGCTCCGCCCACAGGTAACATGCTTTATGTTGCGTCCCAATTTTTGTGAAGAAAAAGTACATACTTTTAAATGTGTAGCAAAAAAAGTAGGTAAGCTTTGGGACATACTACTTCATCATCTTTAACGGACAGCTCTATCGCTTAGTTACGTGTATGCTGTCACTGTAAACTGCCATGTCAATCATCTTGTCCCAGTCAAAATCCTCCATTCAATCTAATTTAATTTCCAACCGTTTCGGAGAGAAATGTTGTATCACGTTAATCTGCCAGTCGTGAGTCTTTTATGTGGAGACTCTTCCTCATGTGTTTGCAATTTGAATATAATGAGGTATTTAAAAGTTAATGGCTAAACTTATCTTTACAAAAGTTCACAATGCTGCTGCAGATTAAATATAATGTGGACAACATTGAAAAAATAAATTTTCGTCAGGTCAGATACTGATAATTAATCACTCAAATCTCTTTATCTAAACCTCTCTACATAACCGCCGGACTCACACTTTGTGAAGTGGATGAGGGAAGTTTTAAAGGATAGATAGACCCTCACTCCCTCGATTCTGACAGAGGGAGTGAAGCTGTGTCCGAAACCGCTCACTTGTTCACTCATTCACTAATCCCTATATTAGTGTATGGCGTTTGAGTGCACTATATCTGCACTGTCAGTTATTCTTTCATTAGTTTCTAGTAAACACACATGAAGACTTATAAGAACTGACTTTCATTTAGCTTGCTGTCTGTCACAATTTTAAAGACTCCATGATATTAAAATAACGTTTTGTGGCTTTGAGTGGGTTACCTTTAAGACCATCTGAGATAGAGTACTCTTAAATATTGAAAATCCATCATTATCTTTTGCATATAGCAGATTGCAAACATTTAACAAAGAAGGGAGATGAGCCCTTCGATATGTCCAAAACATGCTATTTCAATTGGAAATGCATAAGCATATGGGGTAAAAAAAAATTGCACTTGTTAAGAGAATTAACTGGGTCTACGTCTACAACAATATTGTCACAAACTGGCTTTACAGTACTTTTCCTTGCATATCTCCTAGGATATCTGCAAGCAGCCTCAACTCTTTCCCGATGACCCTGTGAAGGCCCACCCAAAGCAAGGCATTCTGGGAGACTGCTGGTTGCTCTGTGCCTGCTCCATGTTACTCAAGGACCAGCATCTTCTGAACAAGGTGAACAGTGTCATGTTTAATGTCAAGTCAAGTCACCTTCATTTATATAGTGCTTTTTACAATAGAGATTGTATCAAAGCAGCTTTACAGTGATAATAGGAAATTAATGCAACAAAAATAGTTTTGGCTGTACCGCAGCTGTAGAAAAAATTATTGACCAGCTTAAGTCATTTTTTGATTGATTCATTTCCTTTATAAAAATCATTAGTAATTAACTTAGGGGCCACTTACACAACACCGTGTTCAACTGAAGACAGAAAACGTTAAAAACGCTCTGGCCGTTCAATTACACAACAATGGCGTTTTGGGGCCCTGAGAAGAACGCAAACTTTAAAATAGGTTTCAAAGTGCAATATATTGAAAACGAGGTGATGGCATGCACATGCGTATTATGTGTTTAGTATATAGACATGCATGTTTAAATGCGTATATGCACAGGCTCATAGTCTTACTTTACAAAATTTTCATTTTCACAACATTTTCATCTGTACAGTTACGGCCCGGATCAGCTGACTACGGTAAACCTCTGGATAAACAGAGAGACTAATATTTGCCTTGATGCCATTCTTCTTATGATGTAATGAGTACATCAGGTGTTATGGGAAGTGTTCCTGGTTCCGGCTGACCAAATTTATGCAGCTTAACAATTGTTTTACATGATTTGAATAATAGAAATTGATCATATGTTATGTGTATGCCAGGTTAAAGAGATGTGGTTTTAATCTAGATTTAAACTGACTGAGTGTGTCTGCTTCCCGAACAGTGTTAGGAAGACTGTTCCAGAGTTTTGGTGCTCTATAGGAAATTGATTTACTGCCAGCAGTTGATTTTGATATTCTAGGTATTATCAACTAGACAGAATTTTGAGATTGCAATAGATGTGAAGGACTATAATGCGTTAAGAGCTCGCTCAATACTGGGGAGCTAATCCATTTAATGCTTTGTAAGTAATTTGAAAGATTTTAAAATGTATACTATGTTTAATAGGGAGCCAATTCAGTGTTGACAGAACCGGGCTAATATGGTCATACTTCCTGGCTCTAGTAAGAACTCTATAGCTGCTGTGTTTTAGACCAACTTGAGTTTGTTTATTAAGCATGCAGGGCAACCACCCAGTAGAGCATTACAATAATCTAGCCTAGAGCATCTAATATAATCCAACTTTTCTGCATTTGTCATTGAGAGCATATGTCTTAATTTATGTTCTTAAAATCCCCAACAATTAGGACTTTATCTGCAGCCATTACTAACTCTGATTGAAAATCAGCAAATTCTTTGATAAAGTCTGTATGGTGCCCTGGTGGCCTGTATACAGTAGCCAGCACAAATGTCAAGTGGGATTTATCACTTACACTATATAGTGATACATAAAGTTCAAAATAATTATATTCGAAACTTTACCTCTGAGTTATTGTGAAGATATTACAAAAAATTACAGCAACACCTCCCACTTCCCTTTCAGACGAGGCTTGTGTTTATAAAGTCTGTGTCAGACCTTTGCCATAACTGGAAATAAAACCTACATTCCGCAATGCTCCCTACAGTCTGCTGTACTTTTAAAGGGTTAGTTCAACCAAAAATGAAACTTCTGTCATTAATGTTTCACCCTTATGTTGTTTCAAACCCGTAAGACCGTTCATCTTCGAAACACAAATGAAGATATTTTTTAATGAAACCTGATTTGTCCAAATTTTCTGAAGAAACTTGATCGCTTTATTTGATGAACAGATTTAATTTAGGCTTTTATTCACATTTAAACATTGATCAGCGAACATAAACAGAAGCTCAACAGAACCAGCTTGACACCCAAGAACAAACCCCACTGGTTCTTGAGGAAGCTCAAACGTGCTGCGTAACACGAGAATGAACCTCATTGGTTCTTATGGAAGCTCAAACGTGCTGCGTAACACGAGAATGAACCTCATTGGTTCTTATGGAAGCTCAAACGTGCTGTGTAACACACAAGAATGAACCTCATTGGTTCTTATGGAAGCTCAAACGTGCTGTGTAACACACAAGAATGATCCTCATTGTTTTTTGCAGAAACTCAAACGTACTGCGTAACACAAGAATGAACCTCATTGGTTCTTGCACGCTAAGCAAACATGCTTGATCTTCCGTTTACCACAACTCATGTGTGCGACTGTGCGTTGATGAATGTTTATACGTGAATAAAAAATTAGAATTAGATGTTCATCATATAAAACGATTGTGTCTCTTCATAAAATTCTTACACTCAATTCATATGGATTAGTAGTATAAGTTAGGTTCTGGAAGATACTTATGGAACCAAAGCTGCTAAAAAAGTTTCACTCTATTATTCAGTTATTTTAAATACAACAGCTCATCTACATCTTCTCTGCAGCACACAAATATGGGTTTAAAGATTCTAGTGTTAAAGGTGTTGTAGGTTCTAGTTTAAAGAGTGTGTTAGCATTCAATCATATTTCACACATTAGACTTATTCTTAAACATTATGACAACACTGCTGTGTGTTGTTTATTTCACAACATCATGCAAAGACTTTAACTGAATGTGCTCTAGGTGTATTTTTATGTGTGTTTGTGTTTGTTATCAGGTATTTCCACCAGAACAGCCTTTGTGGGGCGACTGTGCTTATCACGGTGAGTTCAGGTTTCGGTTCTGGCGGAACGGGGACTGGATAGAGGTACGAGTGGATGACCGGCTGCCCTGTATCAGTGACACTCTCTGTTTCTCACGATGCCAGAGCCCTAGGGCATTCTGGGTGGCACTTTTGGAGAAAGCATACGCCAAGTATGTGCTGGTAAAAAGATTATAATATATCATTTTGATGTTTAAACTAAGACCAAATCATAATAATTGAAGTGCTGGCAACTGTTCTTCATGCTAGGCTACATGGTTCATATGAGCGTTTGTGGGCAGGCCAAGTATGTGAGGCAATAGTGGACCTGAGTGGAACCATAGCGGTACGATGGAGTCTAAAAGGGGCCGAGTCATCACAACAGTCCAACGACACCCAGATTCAACACACCGCTAACGGGACGAGTCTATCTCAACTCTCACTGGAGCTGAAGGAGCGATGTGCCATCAGCTGCTGTGTTCACAGCGCCTCCATGGGTGAGAGAGAAAAGTTACCACTGAATTTTAGATTTAATTGAGCAGGATGTTGACTATAACTTGAAACTAACAGTTATTGAACCGACCTGAAACAAACATTGAACTAAATTGAGCTGAATAATGATGCTATTTCCTACTGTAGAGATTCTTTGCAGCTGAAATTTAATTCATTTAATAAATGATTATTTTATATATATATACAGTCAGGCAGTGTTGTTTTAGTATTATTACTGTAATATGTAAATATAGTATTATAAATATTTTGAATTAGTTTTTATTTTTATATTTTCAGTTTTCATTTTAATGTTAGTTTAAGTTTTAGTAATTTTGTTGTGTGTTTTTGTCATTTTTATTCATTAAAAAAAAACTTCAATTTTAGTAATTAAACTTAAGCTTATATTATTTCAGTTAGTTGCCAAGGCAACATTTCTAATTTTATTCTTTTTTAAAAAAATACTTTATTTTAATTCATTTAATGTTTATTTTATTTCAATTAACAAAACAAGTTTTTTAATAGTTTTAGGTACTGATAACAACACTATTTGGGAGTGATTGTAGATTATGGCAGCAATAGTTAATAGTTTACAGACTTTACAATGTTCCTAATTCATACCTTGAATTTTTTGCTGGCAATTTTACAATTGGCAGAAAATCTTTCACAAAATACCACAGGAAATATTTAGAGGAAGGTGCTTCTTCCTTATAGAAGTTTCACATAGAAGTGTTTTTGATAGCATGCCTCACTGTTTTTTAATGAGAAAAGAGGTGAGAAATATTGCAGTATTCATTTATGCAATAACAATGGAAAAAATGATCTGTGAGCCAGGTACATTATAAGATGTATTATAAGGAGGTATAATGTACATGAGTCTCATTTTGCCCAGTTCAGTCAGGTATGATGTACAGTATTAGCTCTAGTAATGGGTCTGTTCTCTGTCTCTCTGCAGGTGTCCCAGAGCTTGGCCAGTTCCACGCCATGAGTGTGGTGGAGTGGACAAATGTCACAACGACTACAGGCGAACAAGTGGAGCTGATCAGGATAAGAAACCCCTGGGGGAGGAGGAGCTGGGCCGGGGTGTGGAGGAAGAGGTGTGGAGGAAAAAAAAAATTCTGAATGATGACATACTAGTCCATTTTTACGTTGATTTTGTGTGCTAAATACCTTATTTGGTATTTTGATCATTTGTTATTATAATTGTAAATATCTCATATCTGTGTGGATTGATTTAACATACTTAACTAACAAGATGATAAAGTTCTTTATAGAAATGTGCATTTATTTTACTTTTATTAGTCACTGCAGTGCTGTGTGGGTCATTGACAGGGACAGGCCGAAAGTCATTGATTTCCAATGGAGAGCAATAATGATCATATGATGTGCCTATTTGAGCTTCGGATGCATTGACCTATTTAAACTTTTGTGATTAGACTGAATGCAACCTGACCTAATCAAAACTATAATATTATGGAAGAACAAAGTGAGAATTAACTATTTTTCCTCTAAAATTTTATTTTTTTAAACACTATTTATTTAAAATTAGTGGTTAATGAATAATCGGGTCTGAAATAATTATTTTAGAGTTGTTAAATTATAAAAAGTATTTACTTAGATTGGCTCTAGAAAACCTACTATGTTTCTTTTTCAAACATATTGGTGGTCATTTGTTTGGAACGATCATACACATATGTTGGTGATATTGGAAAGGCTGCTTCTGTCTGACTGGTTCTGTCGGTCTCTCTCGACAGCGGATCAGGATGGGCTTCTCTGGAGGCCTCCTGCGCTCAGGCTTTACTGCGCCGCACAGCAGAGGGGGAATTCTGGATGGACGTGACAGAATTCCAGCAGGAATTTGATGAGGTCACGGTGGGCTATCCCATCAGTGTTGCTGGACACCTCCAAAGCATCTACACAGGTATTGGCTATACGTTCTTGAGAGCATTTTACATCACCAGACCTTTGCTGTCTTATAAATTATATATCTAGTGAATCATTTGAAGGTTTAAAAAATAATAAAGGTAGACATTTATTTAATATTTATATTAATGTGGTACTATATTTCCTTTCATGTAGGAAGCTTTCTAACCCACAGCCACCAGATTGGAGGTCGCTGGGTCAAAGGTCACTCTGCAGGCGGTTGCCGTAACAACAGCACTTTTATCAGCAACCCTAAGTTCTGGTTGAAAGTGTGCGAGAGAGGAGAAGTGTTGCTGTCTTTGCTTCAGTACGGACGTCCTGAACCCCCAGCAGAGGGCGGCACTCAGCAGCATCCACACCTCCAGGCCATTGCAATACATGTGTGGAAGGTTAGAGAATCACAAAACAATCTTTTTTTGAGTGATTGAACATATTACACTATGTCATATGTGATATGTAATATGTTTTAGGTGGAGAAGAAACACTTTAACCTGGTGCGGACACTGAACAAGCCTCCGCTTGTGTCACACACACACGCGTATGATCGGGAAGTGGTTGTAGACACTCACCTGAATCCTGGTTTTTACCTGCTGGTGCCCAGTACCTTCCTGCAGGGAGCCGAGGGCCGCTTCCTCTTGAGAGTTCACTCTTCCTGCTCTACCTCTCTCAGGTCACTGCTCAAAGACACACTGGATTGAACTCCTTGTACAGTTCAAAAGTTTGGTGTCAGTAAGATTTTTTTTTTTATCTGAAGTCTCTTATTTATTTATTATTTTTATTTAGAAGTCTCTTATGGTCACAGAGGTTGCATTTTTCTTTTTCATCAGAAATGCTGTAAAAAGATATGAAGTATTACAATTTGAAATCACTGTTTTGTGTTTTCTATTTTAATAGATTATAGAATGTGATTTATTCCTGCGATGCAAAGCTGAATTTTCAGTATCATTACTCACATGATCACATGATCCTTCAGAAATCATTCAAAAATTCTGATTTGGTGTTTAAGAAACATTTAAGAACAGCATTTATTTGAAAGTACAGCATTTATTTGAAATAGAAGTCTTTTGTAACAATAAATGTCTTTACTGTTTCTTTTGAACAATTTAATGCATCCTTGATGAATACATTTTTTTATTTCTTTAAAAAAAAAATCTTACAGACCCCAAACTTTTGAACAGTACTGTGTAAATATACTGTATAAAAATAACACCAATTATTAGAGGTCATATTACCACTGCATCTACATATACGATTTGATGCAATAAAGCCATCTTATTGGTTTAAAATGTCTGTTTTTCTCTCCAGTGTGATGAAATCAACTCCTCCTCCTCCTCTTCAGCACTGTTCAGAGGGCGAGTGGGAAACCGTCAGCTCTCCTGGCTCTTGGTCTGTTGGTTTTACTGCTGGAGGAAGTCGCAACTTCTCCACACATGGACACAACCCCCGTATACCCCTTACTGTGACCTATGACCCTGGAGGTAACAACGTAAGGGTCACTCTTCACCAAAACAGGCCAGAGAATGCTCTCCATGCCATCGGCTTTCATATTTATAAGGTCAGAAATGATTAATTTCTAATAAGTTTTATGGCATTTATGATACGACTAAACTGCTTAAAAGCTAAAGGGCCCTATTTTAACGATCTGAAACGCAAGTATCAAGCGCGAAACGCAAGTAACTTTGTGGGCGGATCTTACATTTTACATTTACATTTATTCATTTAGCTGACGCTTTTTATCCAAAGCGACTTACAATTGCTATATATGTCAGAGGTCGCACGCCTCTGGAGCAACTAGGGGTTAAGTGTCTTGCTCAGGGACACATTGGTGTCTCACAGTGGATTCGAACCCGGGTCTCTCACACCAAAGGCATGTGTCTTATCCACTGCGCCACTACCACCCCTGGATCTTTGTGGGCAAATCTAAAATGGGTTGGTCTGAAGTAGCTTCATTATTCATAGGTGTGGTTTGGGCGTAACGTGAAATAAACCAATCAGAGCGACATCTCACATTCCCTTCAAGAGCAGGCACGCTTGTTCCATGGCGGCTTGCTATTATAAAGGCGGATTTGCCAGGCGCGGGCCAGGAGCGGTTCACAGCCGAGGAGACCGACGTTCTCGTCAGGGCCGTAAAACACAGAGAAGTGACATTGGGGATGGGAGAAACCCACCCAAATTAGCTTTGGTTAAACAGGCGTATAATAATTTGGATAAATGTGTAAGCTAGATTTATGCCTATTTTTTCACATTTTCATGGACACAACAATGATTTTCCTCGTGTGTTAATATTTTTCCTTGTAATAATGTATGATTTGCAAAAATGAAAACTGCTGCTTCTGTGTAGATTAGAGAATCAAAGTGTATGCGCATTGTGCACACGCTACATTGATTATGGCCAAGCATGCGCCCTTAAAATAGCATATGACTATTAGACTAGGTTTTTCCTGGTCAGTGGCGGAATTGTTTTCTGAACCTGCAAAATAGCATCAGGGAACGTTTGCGGCGGAACACGCCTCCTCTTTGCGCTGAACCGTCCCCGGGAGCGCAAGTTCATTCCCTAGTTTACCGGCATGCGTCTGTGGAGGGAAAAGTCAGCTGTGCGCGGGTGCAAAATAGTAATGATACATGCGTCGGTGTACAAAGTCAATTGCGCTGGGTGCAAGATAGGGCCCATTGTGTGTTTATTGTGCTAAAAGTGTTCAGTTCTAATCATAATTGTTTTAGTAATGATATAGTAATTTAGTATTTAATAGTAATTCCTTTTTTGGTATGTCTTTGGCGTCCAGGTACCTGCCGGTGGTTCTGGCTCCCTGTTAACCCCTGGTTCCATGTGTCCTGTGGTTAGTTGTGTACCTCATGCCCACTCCCAGGAGGTCAGTGTGTTTTGCCATCTTCACCCTGGCGAGTATGTCATAATTCCCTCCACCTACCAGCCGGATCTCAGCGCTCACTTCACGCTTACTCTTCTACGCAGGATACACCGGTAAGCACTCTGCCTACACTCTATAGTACAGAGCCTCTAAAGAGACATGGCAATGAAAAAAAAAAAAGAGATTGGTGGAAAAATCAATGCTTTTTTCTTGAACACATCAAGAACGCAAGAGCATTGACATTTATTTTTTCTTCCCATCTCATATTTTTTCAAGAACCATGTCCCTTAAAGGTGCAGTAAGCGCTTTCTGAGAAACACTTGAAATTCTTTATGTTAAGAAAGTGTTGCTGGTTGATATTGAGGTGTAAATCTTTGGCTGTGATTTGGTGAAGTACTAATGTTGTCAACCTCCTCAGGAAAGCCATGCAGAGTGAAGAGCTTCTGGGCCATGCTGTGCAGGAGGTAACAATCTTTCAGCTCATTTAACACTCATGTTCAGATGACATTCAAGCCATGAGCTTTTAGCTACTAGGAATAGTGCAAAATATAAATCAATATATAATGCATTAGCAGTGATTTTTCAGAAGATCATCATAAATAACATTTAATGAATGACAATTATTTTAAAATAGATTTACACTTTTATGTCGTGGATAAAACATTTAGAATTTACTTGGAAACAATGGTTCCTCAATTTGAAAAATAAATAAAACCCACTTTAGTTGAAACTTCGTACCGTTTCTGTAATGATAGTTCTGTATTTTGTTTTACTTCCACTGCTCTCCACAAGTAGTTTCATGACAGCTAATGTACCATTATACATATACGATATTACATCCCTCTTCTCACAGGTCTCCTGTATCTCTGTGATGAGATGACAGTCTGGGGAAGTGGATCAGATGCCCATGTTGAGATGAAATCTCACGAGAGGGTGTGTGGCATGAAGCCCGAGCATTGCCTCGTCCACTGGGCTGCCCGAGCATAGCCTCTCTAATGGGAGCCACTGGTGCACATCACTCCCCTCAAACAACTACCAAAAGCCATCGGCAGTGGATAAATCATGGTATATAACATGTTGGGATTTGTCACAATGGTCGCAAGGATTCTTGGCCTATTAATATAGCATTCGCTGATGTGTGTGTGACGGCTTCGAATGTGGCCAGAATTTTGTGTTGGAACGATACATTTTATAAATTTATTGTAACATCTTTTTTATTGTAAAACTGTAATGTATTTATTTATTGTGAATGATCACAGATTTATGATTAATGATCTTATCTTTTGGTTTTTGTCCAAAGCAAAGGTGAAAATAATCAAATTAGAAGTACCTTTTATTTTTGAGTGTTTCGTTTACTAGATTATCTAAAAACAGCCATTACCATGTGGTTATTCAGTATAAACACTGTTGGATTTACAGCTAAAATTTGTATTACTTGATATTTAAGGTTATAGATCAGAAAGAGAGAAAAGCAAAAAGAACCAGGGATCGTTAGAAAAACAAGGATGCAGAGGATGAATAAATATGGGGGTATTATTGGCAAAAGAAGGGTAGACATTGATTGAATAAAGGGTGTGCGGCTCTACTGAAGCTCCAGCTCTCTCTGAAGTGTGCCGCAGAGTTGGAGCCCCTCACACAGGCGCTGCCCCGTCGGCCTTTGTGAGCGCTAATTGTGTGTGTGTGTGTGTGTGTGTGTGTGAGAGGGTCCGCAGGCCTGTTAGTGCCGCACTAGTGATGAACTTGCGGCGTCACTGCCGCCCTGATCGAGCCCTTGGAACACGCTGCACAATGACTTGCTATGTGACTCAAATACTGTTGTGACCCTTTCCTCCTCCTGTGCGTGTCTATTAAATGTATAGAAATATTCATTAAATTATTTTGAATTTAAATACTTGAATCCTACTTTATTTGAATGCTTTGCAAATCATTCTTAAAACAAATAGAATTATTTTGCTTGCATATAAATGAGACGTCTATACAACTTTCTTGATTAAACAACTCATTTTTATTCATTTTTTATGTAAAAAGAAAATTTAGCAGCTATTCCCCAATGACTCCGCATGCTCAACATTACAGTACATGGCATTACTTGACCATTATTAAATTCTTTATATATATTACAATTTATATATATATATATATATATATATATATATATATATATATATAAGCAAAAAAAGGTTTAACTTTTTTTAATATGTAGGCCTACTGTCATTGTGGTGAAAATGCTTCATTTAGTAATTCATGGATAAACTTTAGCCTATTTTTTTTTTATTAATTATCCACCAACATGTTTATTAGTTTAATAGTTTATAAGTTTACAGATTCACAGTCCCACTCTGCAACAAAATACAGATATTCACCATAGACTGTGATATTCACCAAGTGAACGGCGTCACCCACCACGGTACTATGCGCGCGCCCGCCACCACCACTAGTGCGCGCCGCCGTTGCTGCGGAATTGACGGGGCTGCCGTCGCGAGAGCGGATATAGACACTCACCTAGAAAATAATGAACAACAAATTTGACGCGTGAGTAATAAAAACAACGCATCACGTTTGCGGGGGTTAGTTGTGCGTGAATGCAAACGCATGCATTTCGAGAGTCTCTGTAACGTAGAGAGAGAGAAAAGGGAGAGGGGAAAAAGAGGTGTGTCTAGAAGCTTTGGCATGGGCTGGGAGGTCACTATGTTTAGTTGCATGACTGGACTCCTACGTTTTTGTGTCCAGATGGATTGTGTTTTAATGCACGCGGTGAATGCTGCATGCAAATCTTCTCTTAACGAGGCAGTTCAGCGTGCACAGACAGGGCCTCCAGGCCGAGGACGGATCACCGGGTTAGGCGTGTGTGTGTGAGCAGCGGGGGCAGGTGCTCTGCGACCCGGGCTCAAACTCTTCAGCCTGCTGGAATGACATGTGTGGGGCTTTAGGCTGCTTATAAACACGCGAGGCGTTGTGCATAAGCGAAACACGCTATACATGACACGTGAACACAAAACTACAGTAGATAATCATCTGTTACAAAACCAGCGTACTTTATTATGTATGCAAACTTTCCATGCTCAACCACTGAGCATTATAAGCGCAGGTTCAAATAGTTTAGTCTGTTTCTGTAAACTCAGACATGGCCTCTGTCCTCTGTGTAATAAAGATAACGATTATAACATCCTCAGGAAAGTACAGTGGATATTATAGGATGTTATAAAATGTACAGTGGCAGTACCATGGCACTGAAATATGTATATTAACATGTTTCTCCAAAAAAAAACTTTCATGGTACTTTTTTAAAAGCGTACAATGTAAATGTGATTATTATACAGTAGTCAACATTTAAAGTGGATCAAAACCTTTCATCAAAGTTATACATGCATTTTGAACAATACCTGTTCTTGTCTTAGGACAACTTTGATTAACTTTTTTGATTCACTTCAAATTTTGACTACTGTACATGTAAATAAAGAAAAAAGAAGTGTATATACTCATATATATATATATATATATATATATATATATATATATATATATTAGGGCTGGGACATTAACGCGTTAATTTCGATTAATTAATCTGAGAAAAAATAACGCAGATTAATCCATTCCGTATTGACCTTTGAACCTGGAGCCGTTCTAGCCACCATTCGACTGTAAAATGAAGGAGGGAGACGAGAACGCGCTGGCGCTGCCTGGATCATTGATTGGAACATTTACTTATAAAAAAGCAGCCGGCATTTCAACGTTAATTCACCGGTGAACGTAAGGGACCAAGGTCGAATCAATGTTGGATTATGTTTCGATTGTGCAAAACGAATCAACGTTGAAATCGTGACGTTGTTTCACTGTTGATGTCGTTACGTTGTTTCATTGTTGATTTCGTGACGTTGTTTCACCGTCTCTTCTTTCAATATGGGTGAATAAAGATTGTATGTCGACGTTGAACCAATGTTGAATTATGCTTCGGTTTTGCAAATTGAATCAACGTTGATATCGTGACGTTGTTTCACCGTCCATCATGGGATAATGAGTCATGACAATGCTGACTGAATTTGTGATTAACTGTACACTAAAATATTGTTAACTGTCAAATTACTTGCAGCAATGGCTTAATTAAACACATTTAATAAAAATATAACACATGCAAAAGATTGTAAAACAAGTTTTATTCTGAAAAAACAAGTCTAAAAATACTTTCTAAAACAGATGAAAAACATCTCAAACTTAAAATTGCAGCATTTTCGAAGTAGGCTAATGTTAAAAACCTGTAAAGCAAGTGTAAATAATGTTTATAATTTAATGTTTAATATTAAATGTATAATTTAATAATGTTCAATAATTTAATAATGTTCAATTGTATTGTATTGATTATTTGCTAGGCACAATTATTCCAATGCTCACCATTTGAACATTATTTCAATAACATGTACAACACAATAATTTTTAATTGATTGACAGCCCTAATTTATATGCGATTAAAATGCGATTAATTTCGATTAATTAATTACAAAGCCTCTAATTAATTAGATTAATTTTTTTAATCGAGTCCCGGCCCTAATATATATATATATATATATAAATGTAAGCTTGTATACATATTTATCTTATATCCTTTATAACACTTTTCTGATAGATGTGACTTTATTTACTAGCTTTATATAAATGACACTAGAACATAAAAGTTACTAAATAAGTAAATATATATATATATAGTTTTGAGTTGTCTTTTTTTCAGTTGGAAGCCACTGCATGTGCTTTAGTTCCTGATTGAATTATGTATTATTGCTCTGATTGAAGCCACAGTAATAAATAACACATTGTGTTTGAGTGAAATTGAGAGTTTTGTCTCCATTTAAGCCTGAAAGATGATGACAGTGGAGATCACGACCAGGACAACTGCTCACCGAAAGACGGGGAGAAGGAAAAAAATGACGAAGAGGAGAAAGACTCAAACACTACCAAGAGAAAGGTATGTAGCTGGATGGCAGACAGACAGAGCAGGAATTAACAGTAGATAACTGTGCTCTACTTCTGCAGGCGGTGGTCCCAGGGGCCGGCGAACACCCTCTTCAGTACAACTACTCGTTCTGGTATTCTCGCCGCACACCGGGACGGCCGGCCAGCACACAGAGCTACGAACAGAACATTAAACAGATCGGCAGCTTTGCTTCGGTAACATGCATGCAAACTCACATGAACATGTACTGAACATTCAGACACAGGCACTGCCTTACTGTAGGTCACATGACTGACAGTTCAACAGCTGTTTTGTGTTTGTAGGTGGAGCAGTTCTGGCGTTTTTATAGTCACATGATCCGACCGAGTGATATGACTGGTCACAGCGATTTCCATCTGTTTAAGGAAGGAATCAAACCCATGTGGGAGGTGAGTTTGGTCAGATTACATGCACGCACGCAGCTTTTCTAACGACAGATAATAACATTTCTATTGTATTGTATTGTATTGTATTGTATAGGATGATGCCAATAAGAGTGGAGGTAAATGGATCATTCGGCTTCGTAAAGGCCTGGCGTCACGCTGCTGGGAGAATCTGATTTTGGCCATGCTGGGAGAGCAGTTCATGGTGGGCGAGGAGATCTGTGGGGCCGTTGTGTCCGTTCGCTTCCAGGTACTGCGGTTTACTTTGTAGGAAGGGAATTGATTGTATGCTTGGATCATTGTGGTTTGCTATTGCTGTGATCTCACATGAGTGACAGGTTGTCCCGCCCTCGCACCAGTAAACACATCAGAATAACAATGTTCTGTATTGAATAAATATTTGTGTTTGTTTGAAGGAGGATATCATTTCTATCTGGAACAAGACAGCCAGTGACCAGGCCACCACTGCTCGCATTAGAGACACTTTACGCAGAGTCCTCAACCTGCCTCCTAATACCATTATGGAGTACAAAACACACACGGACAGCATCAAGTGAGTCACACACACATTATACACTACAGTTTAAAAATGTAGGCTCAGGAAGTGTTTTGTTTTTTTGAAAAAATTGAATGCTTTTATTCAGCAAGGATAAATTGGTTAAAAGCGACAGTAAAGAAATGTAGGTTACTCTTTATTTTAAGGTGTCATTGTTACAGTGTAATTATATATTTAAGTACTGAGTAATATTAATTAACTACATGTACTTACTATAGGGTTAGGGTTTTGGTTGAGGGTTAGTTGCATGTAATTATGCATAATTTACTGTTATTACTATGGTAAGTACATGTAACATATGTATCAAGGACACTGTAAAATAAAGTGTTACCGAAATGTATAATGTTACCAAAGATTTCTATTTTAAATAAATGCTGTTCTTTTAAAAATTCTATTCATCAAAGAATCCAGAAAAACATTTTTATATCATGGTTTCCATAAAAATATGAAGCATCACAACTGTTTTCAACATTGATAATAATAAGAAATGCTTCTTGAGCATTAAATCAGCATATCAGAATGATTTCTGAAGGATCATGTGACACTGAAGACTGGAGTAATGATGCTGAAAATTCAGCTTTGCCATCACAAGAATTTTACATTTAAAATATATTAAAATAGAAAACTTTAAAGAAATTTAGAAATAGAAAATTTTAAATTGTAATAATATTTCACAATATTACTGTTTTTTGTTTTTTTATAATAAATACAGCCTTGGTGAGCATAATACTTTTTTCAAAAGCATAAAAACAAATCTTACCAACCACAAACCTTTGAATGGTAGTGTATGTGGATAAAGTATTAAATAGTAAAAACTGTTAAAAGTCTATCAGTTACAATAAATATAGATTTATATAGGGGAGAGTGGGCAAAATCACTGCTTAGTATGGCTCGTAGGGTTTCCACTGTGTACAGTACCTAATACCTAGTACTTTTTTTTAGTACCACCTCGGTTGAGGTTCCAAGCAAGCCGTACCGATACTGAAATGTGACGTGTAAACAGTGCAGGTCACTGATTGGTCAGAGAGAATCGTCACTACCAGCGTCATTGGATTTGCGACACGAGACACCAAACCCACTAGATTTAAATAGTCAGCAACAGCCACTGCGGGATCATTTGTTCACACAACTTTTTTTAACGACTTGATATAAACGACCGTCGCACGCAACTTGAAAAAAGAAATGGCTGTATCGTAGTCAAGGCAGTAGAGGTGGCGCAACTATAGCAACTAAAGTAAACTGTGCATAAAGCTTGTCATGTGACCATCATACCATATATCTTTGAGATTCATAAATTTACTGCATGGCAGAAAATACGAGTTTTAAGTCAAATTATGCATTTGTAGTATCGATATACTTGATAGTATTCATTTATATTCTGTGTGTGTGATCTTTTAGAGCTTGGGAGGATTTCCATGGTCTGGTGAACGCAAGTGGAGGCCGCTAGTTTTTCATCCGGAGAGTGTGTGACGGGTATAATCTCTCGACACATAATCACTCACTGGAACTGCTCAGTTCTCATTAGGAGATTTTACATTCACTCCCATCATGTTCATCACTGTGTAAAAGTGTTACTTTTTTCTCCTCATCTAGATTATCAAGTTCATTTTCCCACGGAAGAGGACATTTCCAAGGAGGATAACCTGAAATTGATCTGTTTTAAAAACGAAAGGGACGTCATGAAAAGAGTCAGCATGAGACATTTTTACTATTGAAGACTTCTGGCTTGTGTTTTTATAATCATCCAAACACCACATCACCTGAAAACTCTCACAGATGAAGATGGAGCCGAATCATCAACATGCGAACGAATGTTTTCCAGTCGGCCATTAGGCTGAGCTATCAGAGCGGGACCGAACAGTTCAGCCACTGTGACGTGAACTAATGGCTGGAAACTGCCACCGTTTTCCAAAAAGAAAAACAACATGCCTTTGTGTAGTACAGTCACGTTTACCTGAATCATCATCTTAATAATAAAGTCTCGTGAAGATGGCCCAAGCAGGAAGACAGAATCATTTAGGTCACATTATTTACCAATGAGGTTGCAGATTGTTGGGGATATTTTACTATAGTGCAGTATTTTAGCTACAGTGTTGAGTTGTTTTAACATAGAACTGTTGTACAAAAAAAAAAAAAGAATTATATTTCTAAGCGTATTTGGAGAGATCTATAATGGCAAACGTTGTATTTCTCTTGAGTTTGTGAGTGTAAACCCAAAGGACAGTGCCCTACCAGGGATGGGTGCCATGCTGCCTGATTCACTGTGCCTGGCCTTCGCCTCCTGCAAAACACTGATTTCCAAGATCGCTCAACATCCGCTGGAGGAGTCGACACTGGAGAAACGACTCTATTCATAGGACTTCAAGCCCTGTTTTAGAAATCATTCAGGCATGCTAACTAACAAGCACTTGATGTGGGGGATAACGGGGGCTGTGTATCAACACCTGCTTTATACTGCCTGAAATTCAGTGCTGGTGCTGGACAGTTGTATTTGAGGTACATTTAAAAAAAAAAAGTGGAAAGGAAAGGTTGTTTTTAAGTATGATTGATCATAGCAATAAATGTTGATTATGCATCTGCTGCTAATTTTCAGCTGTGGTGTGACTCTGTTGGTAGTTTTTGCATCTAATATAATTTAAATAACATTAATTAGATGTACAGCCCTACTGATGCTACCTGGACTTTGATTTCAGAAAGTTTCTGGGGATTGAATTTTGGACTTTTTTTTAGCCCAAGTCCTTAAATATCCAAAATATTTTTCCAGTCAATTTTTGTTACCAATAGGCCACTCCAAACTAAAAAAAAGTCTGTTAAAGGGTGAAGGTCCTGCATTATGCACCTTACGCAAGAGTCCGATATTTTGGCATCATTTCATGCTTTTCATTCCTCTAGGACTATTTACTATTTTGTTGATTCATTTGAAAAGATTTTAATGAAGTGAGGCCAGATTTAGTAGTAGATTGTTTTTATTATCAAAGATCATCTTTACAAACCTTTTGAAGAAAAATAAAGTTTTTTTTTTTCTGTTCAGATTTGAACCTATTTCCCATCATAAAAATAGCTACGGAAGCTGGCATGGTGTTAAATGATAAACAAACAAATATATCTTACAAAATAGTGCATTGAACATTTAACCCTATAAAGCCTGATTTTTTTATGGGTTTATTGAACATTTAGATGATATGATGTAAAACAATTTGTGAGTATCACAGTTATAATATGATATAGGAGAATATGGAGCTCATACTTGTGATGGAAAAAACACCTCAAATTTACTTAGAGGCCCAAACTGAGCCAACATATGCAATTTGTTACAGTTGCTGTTATTTATATAAAATTCTGATAGCTGGTAAATTAATGAAATCTTTAACAATATAACATACTACTTACAGTATAGTTGTCAGTCACTCTATATCTCTCAACAATATATCTTAGTCAAATATTTAGCATTGTTTAAATGCTTAGTTTTATGATCAAAGATCTGTATTTTTATTGTGGGAGCAAAACATATAATGCAATGCAATACAATGGTAATTGAAAGATATACAAATAAACATTCCTCAAAAGCCAAATGCATCATATTTGATACTCACATTTAACATGATTTTTCTTTTAGAAAAAGTTGCTAGAAGAGTATGAACTATCAGATGACAGAAGGCATGTAGTAGATCACGTACAGTACAACAGGTTTTTCAGCAAAGTTTTGATCATGTTGATAATTTAGAGGCCATAGAAATGTGTGTATTAAAGGGGTGGTTAAATATAATTTCACTTTTCTAACTTTAGTTGGTATGTAATATTGCTGTTTGAGCATAAACAATCTGCAAAGTTACGACGTTCACAGTTCAAAGCAAAGGGAGATATTTTCATTTAAAGAAATTGCTGGACTACAACAACAGGCTGGTAGGGACAACACGACATTCTTCCCGGGTTAGTGACATCATGAACCCTAAAATTTACATAAACCCTGCCCCCGGAACACGATTTATAGATTATCAAGACAGAATATGCTAATCAATGACTCGAAGATAACTACACAAAAGCTACATAAATTCACCAACTAACCATTCAGAAATGTTGCCTACATGTTTTCACTTCTTGAGTCTCTCCATCTTTCTGACTTCGGTTTGAACAATTTTCAGTGCATGTCTGTGTGAGGTAAAAGGACACAAATTGTTGTAGCTCCGCCCCCTGTGCTGGGAGTAGCAGCTCATTTGTATTTAAAGGGACAGACACAAAAACGGTGTGTTTTTGCTCACCCTCAAAAAGTGACAACTTTAACATGTTATATAAAAATATCTGTGGGGTATTATGACCTAAAACTTTACATACACACTCTGGGGACATCAAAGACTTATTTCACATCTTGTGAAAAGGGCATTATACCACCCCTTTAAATATGAAACTAAAGGGTTAATATTCTGTTCTGTGCAGATTAATACTTAACATTTAAATCCTATTTCAGTGTGTTTAGTTTATAGAGGTGTAGAGAGGCTCTGTACAGGGATTCTTGATGTGCACTGTCCAGTTCAGATGCGATTAGCTCAGAAAACTGCTCCATCTTGTTACGTGTCACCATAGTTTTACCATAGTTCTTGGGTTCACACTCCACTTCAGAGGTGAAGCAGATGTCTTTTATGGCCCAGAAGATTTGCCATTTCCACTTAGCTCATCTCAAAAAACATATGATTCTGCAAACAGAAAAAGATAAACGATAAAGCTGTTACATATTAATGAAATACCAGCATCTGTGTGGTTGGCAGCTCACCAGCAGGAAGGTAGCAGCGAGTAACAGCACTTTGGTGTTCAAATTCATTCCTTGAGGTACTGAGGGAGAAAGAGATGTTCTTAATAATCACTCCTGATGCTGTAGCTGCTGAATTCAAAATAGTCTATTATCAAAAATTAATTTTAGTTGTAAAATAAACCACAATTAGTCTAGTCATTAGTCTAGTCTATTAGCTATGTATCTGGGTGGCAGGCCTATAACCTATACTGTATGCTTCTCTGAGTGAGAATGCTGGTCTATATTAGTAAAACTATACAGATAGCTGGCTTGCTAGATAGCTATGTACAGATAGATAGATAGATAGATAGATAGATAGATAGATAGATAGATAGATAGATAGATAGATAGATAGATAGATAGATAGATAGATAGATAGATAGATAGATAGATAGATAGATAGATAGATAGATAGATAGATAGATAGATGACTGCTTGTTGACATGTACTTGCATAGTTACTTCAAGTTATAAGAATGTCTAAAGTTGACTATTAAAATAATAAATTCTTATATTTTTTTAACTTTTCTATTCATCAACGAATCCTGAAAAAAGTAGCATGGTAATATTAAATAAAATATAAAACAGCACAACTTTTTTCGATATTGATAATATTTCACAATATTACTGTTTTTACTGTATTATTTGATCAAATAAATGCAGCGTTGGCGAGCATAAGAGACTCAAAAACATTGAAATTCTTACCAATGCCAAACTTTTGAACGGTAGTGAATACAGAAACATGATGATATAAAATAAAGAAATGTTTAAGATTCTGCACTATTTCTAGGTCACTAATTGTCATGCTGATAACATAATGTGTGACAAAATCATTTTTACATGTAAAAAAAAAGAAAAGCAAAATAGAACAATTTTCTCAAGTACATCACATAATATGACTGTGGATATTAATCTTACCATCCAGTCCAAAATACTCATGATCCATGTTACATTCCTCATTATATCCAGGCCACCTCTTCCATATGCGCCCGACACTCTCACCAATAGTGGAGACCACCTGATGCCCCAATAAATGAGAAAAGAGTATAATGGGCACAGTATGTAAAAGGTGGGCGATGCAAATGAGTTGCTGGAGGGTTTCTGACCTGAAGCTCTTGCTCAGAAAGACACCGTGTGTTACAGCAGGAGCCCTGGATCCTCACGACCGAGATGCCCTCAGAGTCACACACCTCGAAATACGGCGTGAACACACTCCACCTGACAAACACCTCAGGGATTACACACACTCTTGATGCAGGGGATTCTCTGGACTGTGAATGTTCAGTTGTGTGATATTATAGCCTGATATGACCTGATGGTCTTTGTTCATGGCTGTCCTGAGGATGAGGTCATATTGTTGGTTTCAGCACATCTCTCCCTATTCAATCCGAGAGAGGTTACTGGAGGGTTTTTACTCTGACACAATTAGTTGATTCACAATGGTGACCTTATCTGACCCTGCAGGATAGCTGGCATCATGATGAAACATGATGTGGATGGCTTTGTCTGCATAATAGATTTACAGTACAGGAGTTTTCCTCATCCATTACACAACAGTTAGATACGGTCGACTAATTTAACTGAACAAGCGGAATTCCAAGAGTGTTAACAAACACTGGGACGTTCATATCTGAATATTCAACTTTGCTCTCATGGTAATCCACCCCTGAACATCATAGAAAAACTGCAGTTAGTTGTTTTACATATCGATCGGGTGACTTTTTTTCTTTCTAAGTAGGCGATTCTTGCAGTGTGGATTCCGGTTTTTGTTTTAATTTTTTTTTTTAACTGAACCGCTTTGACATAAAATATGTCAAAAAAGTACCCCCTTAAATTTTAAGTTAATATTTCAATAATTTTCAAAAACAGCACATTTGCATGTTATATAATAATAATAATAATAATAATAATACAATGTATTATTTTTTACTCTAATTAGTGTATAAAAAACAAAGATGAAAATATATTACTACTGTAATAATGCTATTGTACTTTTAAATTAAAAATGTATTTTTAATAATCATAATTATTTAATTTTACACTACAAGCTACAATAGTTAAATGACTATTCATCACTTTCAAACATTAAATCAGTGTTATTTTAGTATGACTGAGATACTTTTTTTTGTTATTTTTTGATTTTAATTAATTTGATTAATTTTGTTGTTTGTTTTTCTCATTTTTATTAGTTATTGTTTTTTTTAAATATGTGTATAGTTTTTACTTCAGTGTTAGTGTTAGTTATTTCTAAAGTAAAACTAAAATAAATTAAACTAAATGAAAACAAGAATTCTTTGGGGTTTTAGGTTTCATTTTGAGTTAACAATTAACAAACATGTTTTTTTATGGATTTAGTTGAGCAAAATAACCATGTTAAACCCTTGAGCTTTTATTTTTGCGTAACAAATAAAACGAGACCTTTATGTTTTTGTTCAGTTGATGCTTGTTACAAACCTAGTAAAATGTGGAAAAACTATGTCCACAAAAATATTGGATGTTAGTAATCCCTGCAAACTTTGTGTTTCAAGACACACGTTATAAGTGATATGCATGTATGGAGTTCATATGGAGCAGTATTTACTGTGAACTGAGGTGCTCTGAGACACTGAAACTGACACAGTGTCACGCTTCAATCTCAAACAAGCAGCGCATCAGATCAAACCACTAAGCCAATATTATTTAGATGAAATGTGCAGTCCTATAGATTTATTTTAATTTGACATTTTTATGATTTTGAATAATTATTAGCTTTTTTTTGTCTAACTACATGAGAAAAAGATATAGTTTGCTGTTGATGACTACCTTTGGTGAACTGTCCCAATAAACTCTCTCTCTGGTGTATAGGCCCTTATTTCCATCAGGCAGCAGCCGAGCCAGCACATCTCCGCTCTCAGGGGCCTTTCGAACCGGAAGACGCAATCTGCGTTCTTATCAAAGCCTTGTAGTGAACAGGATCGAGCTGGACCACAGCATTGCATACAAACGCATGAGCTCTCTAACAGAGATGGGAACACAAAAAGAGGTTTCGTGGTGTAAATCAGTTGTAAAGTGCCCCTGTATTATGCTTTTTGGATATTACCTTTCATGTAGTGTGTAATATAGCTGTTTAAATGGTCTGCAAAGTTTCAAAGATCAAATTGTTCCTAAAAGAAAGAACCATTTCTGAACTGCCTGAAACAAGTCAAATCCATCCTTACTTCCTGCACAAACCTGTGTAGGTTTGTCACACATTTGCATAATGCCAGTCTATACGCCCGTGAACAATGTCTACTTTGACCCTCAAACATTGACTGGGCCATCTGACCAATCAGAGCAGAGCAGGCTCTCGGAAAGAAGGGAATTAGAGAGACCGAATCCTTTACGGAACCGTTTTAGACACTGTGAGAAAAGAGGTGATGCTGCAGTGAACATTATGAGAAGTGTTTTTTGACCTTGAATGCATGTAAACCCGTCGATCAAAACAAAATGAAAAACTATTAAAATAGCATAATACTGTATGAGCACTTTACAGAACGATACTCAATATGAGAGTTAGAGAACTGCACATATCCTGTGTATCATCTTTACCTTCCACCGCCACAAAGAGCTGATCACTGGTTTCTGTGGAGATGCTGTATGTTCTTCGGGCGACACACTGTGGACCTGAGACACAAAGATAAACCTCCATTAAACCTTTTTATATTTCCACAGGAAATTGTATTCTGTGAGTTTTTCAAACCATGACCAAGGTTTTCCACATTTCAGGAAAAAAAACTCCAGTAGTGACCAAAAGTGATGTACATATTTGTTTATCAAAATTCAAGGGAAATATTAAATTTTTTCAAATGAAAGGAAAAACAAAACACAAAACTTCATGGTTGAGGTATTTATCTTACAGAATTATTTGGCAAAAAAGCAAACTACAGCTACAGGTTTTATTTTACTATGCATATAAAAATGCATAGGAAAACAAAACGCTCACAGGAAAAAAACATACACTGACTACAACATAATCAGTTAAATAATTTTCATTGATTCTGTCTTGTTTTTGTATGTGTTCATCATTTCTTTGTATGACAGCCTGGTCAGCGCAATGAATTATGTGGACATAATTTCTATCACAAAGAAAACAACTGACTCCAAGCTAAATTCTGCAATATGATTACAAAATCTTTAACAAATAAAGGGTGAAGGTGTAAATTTTCCTTTTTTCCCCTAATTTTCACTTTTGACTATACTGAATATTGGATTAATTACTCAAAACCATGCATGATTGAATATGTTTTGAATATTTCTTTAAAGATGATCTATATGGGTGATAGCAAAAAAATATTTATCTATTAATAATAACATTTTTTAATTATTATTATTTATTTCAAAATTATGTATTTATTTATTTAAATCATTCAGTGCTGATTTGGTGCTCAAGTAATAATTGTGCTGCTTAGAGGATTCTTTGAAAAATAGAAAGTAAAAAAAAAAAGACAGCCTTTATTAGAAATGGAAATCATTCGTAACATTATAAATGTCTTTACTGTCACTTTTAATAAGTATATGCATCCTTAGGGAATAAAAGTCTTCCCTTCTTTAAACAAAAATCTTACTCAAAACTTTTAAACGGTAGTGTATTTCCATTATCTTAATCATTTATAAATAATAATATAGAATTATAACAGTAATATAACAATAATAACAGATTGTGTCTCATTAAAATGTATATCTTATTTATAATAAAAATCAATCATTTTCTGTTTGAAGAGATATGACAAAATGTCAGAAACTTTGAAAGTTTTTGTTACATCACATTTTAAAGACATTATTTTTAATACAATTTCTTTCTTTTTTTCATAAAAAACTGCCGACTGTTTTTTTACTTGATATTTATAGATGTTTTATTCACCTTGTAGTTCAGGTTTGGCATTAATGTGTAGTCTAGTGATTGTTCTCAGAACAGACAGTTTTCCCAGTGTTTTCCCCTGACTGTCCGTCTCTTTCCCTCCGGGTCCCTCGTCCTCTCCTCTCCTGTCTGTAGACCCGAGCTCAGCTGTGAGGTCCTGGCTGTCTGTAACAGGTCTAATCTGTCGGTGGAAAGCTCTGAAGAGCATGTCAATATGTCTCTCCCTTTCCAGACCAAAGGGAAGAGGCTGAGCGGTCACAGATGGGAAGGCCTGAGAGAGAGAGAGAGAGAGAGAGAGAGAGAGAGAGAGAGAGAGAGAGAGAGAGAGAGAAACACTGCATTTGAAATTCAAAGCAAATATATGTCAAATGTCAATGAAAATCAGTGAGAATTTCCATTTGCAACCAATTTTGTTTTTTATAATACAATGCATCTCCGTGTGAAACAGGACATTAAATGAGAAAAAATAGGTGATCAGAATGCCACCAGACAAAGGTGTTCACTAAAACAGTGTGTTAATAACTATTATATAACTATATATTTTTTTCCTTTTTCTCTTCTTTTCTGCATTTCACCCCTGATCCAGCTTGTTTCCCAATCTAGCTTTCTAATAAATCTGGCATTGTATACTATGAACATTATCAAATATTATTGACAAATTGTTTATGCATTTCAGAACCATATTCATTCAATAATACTTGCAACCAGTTTTTAGGAAACTATAAAAAAATGCAACAAATTTAAGAAAAGGGGGAAATTAACTACTAAATATAAAAATAACATAACATAATAATAAAAACTGAATTTAATTGTATTGTGAGAGGAAACATTTTAATAACATATTTTTATTAGTATTACTTAAAATATATCCAACATTATTTATATTGTTTAATAACATTGCTTAATAAATATTAAATATCAAATTAATATTAATATTAAGACCAGAAAATAAATAAGGTCAAAGTTTTTTTTTTTTTTTTTTTCATTCTCTTTGCAAACAGCTTTTTTAAGGAAACCATAAAAATAGCAACAAATTTAAGAAAAGAGGGGAAATGAAATAATAACGGGTAATATTCAATCAGACAATGGATTTTCCTTTTAATATAAAAGTTTGTGATTAAGCCATAATAAAGTGTTTGTTGTGTAACTACGCTGAGACATTGGTCATTAAAGGAATAGTTCACCCAAAATTTTTTCAGTCATCATTTACTCACCCTCAAGTTGTTCCAAACCTTTATGAATATCTTTCTTTTGCTGAACACAAAAGGAGATATTTTGAAGAATGTCGGTAACAAAACAGTTGCCCCTGTAATCCAATTCATACAGGTTTGAAACAACTTGAGGGTGAGTAAATAATGACAGATCTTTCATTTTTGGGTGAACTGTCCCTTTAAGACACCTTAAGACATTAACCAATATGATTTCAGCTGCTAAATGGACGCATCAAAATGAATTCTTACCATTTCAGGCCCTGAGGTTTTAGTTGGTCAGGTGCAGTAGTGATGGAATGAGGCTTTCCTTTACTGAGAAACAGCTTCCAGACCAGCTTCAGAAACTGTGTGTTAGCTACACCAAACACCCCCCCTCTCTGCCCAGCTCTCTCCTTCCCGGATCTGCTCTTTGTCAGACAGAAAAGTACCAGTCAGCCATGTAATGAAGATCCTCCTCAAGCTAGTGGGGGGTAGTGGAGTGATATTACCTAAACTGAAACAATTCACATGACTGCATGCAGAACATCATCTTTGTCCTCTAAGTAGAGACGGTTACAGTTTTTTTTATTTTCAGAAAAGCATCAACTGAATCACTAGACAACATTAAAGCTGATTGACAAGCAATAACAAGCAAATAACATGACATTCATGATTATGAATCAAAGTCATTTTATGTCTCGTATGGCTTCAGATCCAACCAGCTCTCTTCTCTGGAGACCTTGAATCACTTTCAGTAGGTCCACAGCACAACTAAACCGGAGCGCTGAGAGTTCCCTTCCCACAGTCTCCAGAGTATCTTCAACAGAGTCCTCCAGTCTTCCGCTGCAGTTTCTCCGAGTCTATCGTTTTGTTTTGAACTCGTGTTCATCCGGTGATGTCTCCAGGTGAGATTTCAGGCAGGTATTTTTTGGGGTCTCCTGGGAAGGGCTGAGATGGCGCCTGGTTAAAATGTCCCATGAGGAAGATTCCGATGGTGCCCAGTATAAACAGCAGCGCCATGACGATAAAGCACATCCTGTCAATCACCCTGGCTACCAGAAACCATTCTTCATTTTCCTGCAGAACGAGAGAAAAAAAAAAGGATGTCCGGAATCCAGACGTCAACACAAGTATTTTTCTTGGAAAGTTAAACCCTAACACAAACATTTGCTGCTAATGTGTTTATTTTGTAAATGAAAGACACATTCAGCCTCATGACTGGAGAATTCTGGAACAGTGACTCACGCTTTGAAAGTCATTTTGATGCTTGACACTTTCTGCGATGTGTTTACAGGAGGACACACACTGCTGCACTTCTGCTGAAGCCGAAGCCAGACTGGATTCCAGATCCTGTGCCGTGTTTCCTCCTAGACCATTTTCTGATGTCAAACCACAAACAGCAAATTAATGTCTGCAACCATTTGGCGAAAACATAGCAGAAAATATTATTTAGTTGTATTTAATAGGAAACATTTGAATTAATACCAGTAATATAACCGATAACATATGACCAGCAACATTATTTAGTATTTATATTAAATATGATTTATTATAATTATTTATATAGGCTACTATTAAATGCCAGTGTTGTTTTAGTTTTTATTTTAGATTTATTACAGGTAATTATTATTTTGATTACTTTATTTTATTTTACATTTTTAGTTTTCATGTTAATTTTCTTTTCTTGTTTTTTTATATGCGTTGTCTGCTTTTTTTTTAATGCTATTTAGGTTTAACTTATTTTTGTTCCAGTTTGTTTAGTTAGTCTTAGTTTTTATTTATTTCCGGTTAATAATTTTAGTGCTTCAACTTTTTTCAGTATATTGCAAAGGCAACATTTCTAATTTTCATTTAAAGTTTAACTAATAATTATATTTTATTTTATTTCAGCTTTATTTCAGTTTGCAGAAATGTTTTAATGGTTTTAGTTTATTAACAATAATAACTCTGTTGAATACAGTAATAATTTTAAATTATATTAATTTTAAATTAAAATGTTTTGGAAAAAAGTATTTTTAAAAATTAAAAAAAATTGCAATACTAAATATTTTTTACAATAAAAAATTGAATATTGTAAAATAGAACTACAATTTAAAATAACTCTTTTATTTTTATTTTTTTATTCCTGTGATAGCAAAACTGAATTTTCAGGATCATCCAATCTTCAGTGTCACATGTACCTTCAGAAATTATTCTAATATGCTGATTTGCTGCTCAAGAAATATTCCTTATTATTGTCAAGTTGAAATTATCAGTTGCTTAATATTTTTGTGGAAACCATTCTATGAATGAAGAATATGAAAAAATTCTATAATAAATAAAAAGGTCAAAAGAACCGTAACCTTACAAATGTCTTGTCGCTGTCGCTTTTAATCAATTTAACGCATTTATTCAGAATAAAAGTATTAATTTCTTTAAAATGTGCAAATCTTAGCTACCCGAAACTTTTTAATGGTAATGTATAGTTTGTTCATAACTGTTGACTCACGTATTTTCTCCAAAGTGTTCTTCAGCAGCCCCTTCCTCTCCTTCAGTCGACTGAACATCAGCTCAGAGCGAGCAGTTCTGAACATATATTCATCAGCCTTTGCTATTAATCCCAAAGAGCTGCGTCTCCTGCGGCGAAGCGGGGTGCCGTTACCCAGGGCAAACATTTTAAAATCCCCTTCCTCCTGCTCAGGTGTCCAGAGCCGCATCGTCATCCTCAGCAGACGAGGAAGGATGTTCAGCAAGACCTGGGTCGCCCCAAAATGGAGGGGAAAGACATTATAGACCTTAGCACTACATAAATGCATTTGGCAAATGCTTTTGACACAAAGTGACTACCATTGCATTCAAGATATACATAGTACATTTTCTAAGAATAAAATCCAAGACCTTCACATTGCTAGCATCATATATAATAACAACTTACTCATTCTTTCCTTATGGATTGGACAAAAGGTGGTTAGACAGTTCTGTTGTACCTTTCTGATGGTGTTGCTCATGGGGTGGGTGTTTGGAGTTCGCAGAGAGACGTTCAACACCACCACACAGTTCATCACAGTTATTGTGGTCATGGACATCACAAACATCAGATACCTGTCAGAAAAACACACATTTCTCAATCACACAGCACCATTTCACTACCTGAATTAGCTCTTATGCTAACATTAGACCACAAAGACACAGATAGTCAACATAGCACATCCACAGATCTCCCACAATCTGTTCACTAACCATCTGATGTATACTTCTCATTAAAAATGGCAACTTTCTCAAGCTGCCAAGCTTTAATCTGATTGGCTGGTTTGAAATATGTGCAAACTATGCAGACACTACAGTACTTTTCCAATGTATACCACTGTTCAAAAGTTTGGGGTTGGTAAGATTTGTTCATGTATTTGAAAAAAATCTCTTATGCTCACCAAGGCTCCATTTATTTGATTAAAATGTAAAATAACTGGCTCAATGTTAATATATATTTTAAAATATAATGTATTCCTGTGATGACAAGTATTCCAGTCTTCAGTGTCACATGATCCTTCAGAAATCATTCTTATATGCTGATTTGATGTTTAAAAAACATTTCTTATTATCGTTAATGTTGTGCTGCTTAAAATACTATTTTTCAGGATTCTTTGGAAACTATAAATTTCAAAAGAACAGCATTTATTTATTTCACAATGTAAATGTCACTTATGCACATTAATGTCAATTTAATGCGCCCTGGCTAAATAAATGTAGACTATTAATTTTTTTAAAGACAAGAAACCTTACTGACCCCAAACTTTTGAACGATAGTGTATGTTTTATCCTCTATTACACACAATTAATACAAGTTTATCTGAAACTGCTGAAAAGGTGTGATGAGTGAATAAAAGCCCAGACTCACTTTCCAATGAGAGGAACAGCCTGGGAGGTTTCTGGCACTTTCTTGGCGATAAGAAACAGGAAGACAGTCTGACCGAGCAGGATAGCAATGGTCATAGTGCATTTCTGTCCTCCAGCTAATAAAAACAACCAATTAAATCATCAATAATCACACTGATCATAACCCAGTCAGTCAGCTGGCACTATCAACAGTCATGGAGAAAGAGGGATCGATTTCACTGAATGACATTGTCTCCTGATTTGTTAGATTAAATAGATCTCTTACCGTAAAAGTTACTAATACACTTTTATTATCATAATGTTTATCATCAAATGGATAAAAACATTTATTCACAAGTTTCTCCTGTTATCCCCCCTGGTCAATGGCCCTTATTGACATTACCAGACCCACTTCGTGTTTAGTTTGTTCTCTTACGAGAGGTCTCTCGTACTGCGTAAGATATCTTACGCTAGGGGAAAATCCTTTTCCGCGAGATATTGAAGCCAAAAATTATCCTTAATTTTGTAATAATGCAAAACGCGTTGCAGCAGCAATGCAGACATAGGCGAGACAGCTCGCGCGCCTATTGGCTGTTCTGCGGCAACTGCAGCAGCCTATCGAGCGAGGCCTGGCGTGACGTCAGACCCAATCAGGGCACTTCGCGCCCGCTGCGTCACGTCCCGCCGAAATGGGCGTGGTCTAGGCCTATAAATATCGCTCGCAGGCAGCTATTATCTGATTTTTCATCCTTCAAGCGAAGCACACGCATCACTGGAGCTGGAGAAGAAGCCGCGCCGTCTGAAAGAGAGCACCTTCAGCGGGACGAGTCACTGAAGTCGCTGGCCGCGCCGCCTTCCTTGCCTTCCTGCTGCGCTTTCCGGCATTATATCCTTTCTCTGCTACTGTGTTTATGTATGTGTGTGTGCTCGCCGCCGCGACACACACTCCCATTGCACTAAAAGAGCTGGGCGTCTTTTTCAAGACGCCCCTTTTCCTGATCACGCAGCTCTCGCACTCGCTGACGGCGACTGCCCTCACTGCGAGTTAGGTACTGCCTATGGTGACTCTGAGGACTCACCTGGCATCCTTCTCCGAGACTGCTCCTCCGCCCCCCCCCCCCCCCCCCAACCCGCAAAGCTTGCCGGTTCGCCCGCTTGCCTTGCCTGCTTGGGGGACGATACCTGTTCTCCCTCTGTTCGAGCCGCGCACACCGCGCCGCTCACAGAGGATGTCAGGAGCGGGCGGTCACGGGGCTAGCTTTCTCTCTCCCTCTGTTCAAGCCGCGCAAACTGCGCCGCTCAACAAGGGAGGCTGGAAGCGGACGGTCGGGGTTAGTTTTTCTTTACGTTATAAGAAAGCTACACTGCCTTCTGCGCCCCATTCATGCGTCACTCACCGGCGAAAGGAGAAAGGTGTGTTTTTAGTCCCTCCGAGGATGGACTGACCTTCAATTTCTCATACATATTCCCAGTTCCCTGATCATGCGACTGGAAATATCAATATTGCAGCAGGCGAGCCTGTTTTAATACAAGCGCGCCTGCAAGCATACGCCGAAGAAAGCATGTGACGCTCTTATATGCTCGTGCATCCGAAAACCTTTGCGTTCCCCCCCTGTGGCTCAGTGGCGGAATCATTGGTTTTTCTCACGAGAGACCGGAGTTCGAATCCCGGTCTAGCGGCAGTTAAAATTATGCCGCCAATGCTTCGCTCTGTCAGTTCCCTGAAAAGCGACTGCAGACGTGCATTTTGCAGCCAACGAGCGCGTTGCACAACCCGCTCGCCTGCACCCAAACACCGTTTCTATGGTTTCCGTGCGTCACTGGCGAAAGGAGAAAAGAGCGTTTTCTGGTCCCCTCGCGGACGGACCGACTTCCTCTTTCTCGTACATTTCTCATTCCCCTCTGAAGTTCGGGCGACTGGAAATGTCAGTATTGCAGTGAGCAAGCCTGGTGTAATACACGCATGCCTGCAAACAAACGCCAGCACGTTGACGCTCTCTTATGCCGTCAATGCTTGCTCTGTCAGTTCCCTGAAAAGGCGACTGCAGATGTGTATTTTGCAGCCAACGAGCGCGTTGTACAACCCGCTCGCCTGCACCCAAACACCGTTTCTATGGTGTTCCGTGCGTCACTGGCGTAAGGAAAAAAGGGAGTTTTTCTGGTCCCGCTGCGGACGGACCAACCTCCTTTTTCCTATACATTTCCCATTCCCCTCTGAAATTCAGGCGACTGGAAATGTCAATATTGCAGTGAACAAGCCTGTTGTAATGCACGCAGGCCTGCAATAAACGCCAGCATGTTGACGCTCTCTGTTTCTATGGCAACTTCTCGCTCGTTCAGTTCCAGTAAATGTGACTGTTCCAGTGTATCCTGCAGTAAACAAGTCGGTTCTGTCACCCGCTTGCCTGCACACAAACGCCGTTTTTACGGCTACCCAGATAAATCCCATAAGTGTGAATTTTTCTGGTGTCCCGGCCACGGCCGATGGTGCTTTATGTGTAAGAAGAATGCCCACTGCCCAGTGCCCATCTCTACACACAAGCACAGCCCGTCACACAGGGCTCGCGCACATGAATCGGCTCAGACCGATTGCGCTTCAAACATGGTGAATGTGCCCACTACCCAGTGCCCACTAACACCACGTTATGCATGTCTCACGGTTTCTGTAAAAACGAAACCAACGTGCACTCGCTTCATGCAAGCGAACGATGCTTTCGGTGTGATAAATGTGCCCGCTGTCCCGCGCCCACATCCACACATAGACATGACAGTTCCCACGGGAACCGCCCAGCCCTCCCCCTCGCGGTTAACCACCGCAGAGGAGTCGAGCGCTGGCAATCTGCCCGCTGTCATCAGCGCGCCCCATGCCTCAAATGTCACGAGCGACACGCTTGTGTTGCAGCACACCGAAGCTTCTCCATCGCTGAGCGAGCGGAGCGCGCTTCGTATTCGACCCCTAGCTATCCATGCAGACGCATGGGCAAAGCTACCCGGGGTTTCGAAGTGGGTGCTGAACATTATAGAAAGAGGCTATTCGCTGCAGTTTCGCCGACGCCCTCGCCGCTATGTGGCGCGCGTCGAGACCACGGTAAAAACAGAAGTAGCACATCTACTTCGAGCCGAAGTGACGAAACTATTGAGCAAAGGGGCCATAGAACCTCTCTCTCAAGATCAGAGCGAGGGAGGGCTATACAGCAGATACTTCCTGGTACCGAAAAAAGACGGGGGTCTCAGACCCATACTAGATCTAAGGCAACTGAACAAAGTGCTTGTGAAGCGACAGTTCAGGATGCTCACGACCAGGCAAATCCTTGTGCAGATTCGCCAAGGAGATTGGTTTGTGTCAATAGATCTGAAAGACGCGTATTTTCAAATACAGATAGCGTCACGTCACAGGCGATATTTGAGATTCGCCTTCGAGGGCCAGGCATATCAGTACACAGTCCTGCCGTTCGGTTTGTCCCTAGCACCCCGTACATTTACGAAGTGCATGGACGCGGCGCTCGCACCCCTCAGAATGAGAGGCATGCGAGTGCTGAATTATTTGGACGATTGGCTGATTCTAGCGCAATCTCGCGCAGTGCTCATAGAACACACGACCATTTTACTCGATCACCTCGAGGATTTGGGTCTGAGTGTCAATTGGGCGAAGAGCTCCCTGTCACCCAGTCAGAAAATATCTTTCCTGGGCACAGAACTGGACTCACTATCCATGATAGCGCGACTATCACAACAGCGCGCGGTAGACATTCGACGCACAGCGAACTCTTTTCGCTGCGGCGCGTCTGTCCCGCTCAAAAGATTTCAGAAGATGCTAGGTCTCATGGCCTCAGCATCGTCAGTACTCCAGCTGGGTCTGCTCCGCATGCGCCCGCTGCAGTTTTGACTGAAAGCGCGAGTCCCACGCAAAGCGTGGGCACCCGGTTTGCTTCGCCTCAGGGTCAATCAGAAATGCGTTACAGCTCTGAAACCCTGGAAAGCGAACGACTGGTACCAATCAGGTGTAAGCCTGGGGACTTCCTCGAGGGTGAAAGTGGTGTCCACGGACGCGTCCACCTCGGGATGGGGAGCGCTGCTCGAGGGCAGACCGTTCTTCGGCCAGTGGTCAGAACGGGAGAAGCTCCTGCACATAAACTGCCTCGAAATGCTGGCAGTAGACAACGCGCTGACGCGTTTTTGTCCCCAAATAAAAGGTCACCACGTCTTGGTCCGTTCGGACAACATGTCTGTGGTATCCTACATAAATCGCCAGGGCGGCATCAGATCCGAGAACCTGTACAGGCTGGCAGAACGCCTCCTGGTATGGGCTCAGTGCAACCTGCGCTCGCTCAGAGCAGCGCACGTGCCAGGGATCATGAATATAGGACCAGACAGACTGTCCAGGAACAATGTTCCGGCAGGCGAATGGTCCCTACACCCACAGACAGTCCAACTGCTGTGGAAGAAATTCGGCAGAGCGGAAGTGGACCTGTTTGCGTCTCAAGAAAACGCTCACTGTCAAGAATTTTTCTCCAAGAGCAGGAGCGCGCTGTCCCATGTGTGGCCCCGCCGCCCGCTCTATGCTTTTCCCCCCGTCTCTCTCCTGCCTCAGGTGATAGAACGGATCAGGGAAGAAGGATGCTCAGTACTGCTGGTAGCACCGTTCTGGAAAAACCAACCTTGGTTCCCAGCCGTGATGCAGTTAGCAAGTACTGCCCCGTGGCCAGTACCAGTGAGGAGAGATCTCCTCTCACAGGCCCGCGGCTCGATCTGGCATCCTCACCCGGATCTATGGTCCCTTCATGTCTGGGCCATCAACGGGTACATGTTGGACTCCCTAAAGGAGTATTAAACACGATCACGCAGGCTAGAGCTCCGTCTACAAGACGACTCTATTCTTCGAAATGGTCAGTGTTTTCGGGCTGGTGCACAGCCCGTGGTGTGTCACCCACAAATTGTGATGTGACGGAGGTGCTTTCCTTCCTACAAGAGCTGTTGGATGGGGGCAGGGCCCCCTCCACGCTCAAAGTTTATGTGGCGGCTATAGCAGCGTTCTCAGAAACAACGCTTGGTCAGTCAATAGGAAGGAACGATTTAGTCATCCGCTTCCTTAAAGGAGCTAAGAGACTGAATCCTCCCAGACCTCCCTCAGTCCCCGTATGGGACCTTTCTACGGTTCTGGAAGCCATGAAAGGTGCGCCATTTGAGCCTTTACAGTCAATCGATTTGAAACACCTGTCTTTCAAAACGGTGTTTTTGCTGGCTCTCGCTTCGGTGAAGCGCATAGGGGATCTGCACGCGCTCTCTGTGAGCGCGGCGTGCATGGAGTTTGGGCCCAATGACTCAAAAGTTATACTCAAACCTAAGCACGGTTATGTTCCAAAATCCCTCAACACACCGTTTAGGGCGCAGATTATCTCTCTGTCAGCCCTACCGGTCCCTGATGAGGAAAGAGACGCGAGCCTCCTTTGCCCAGTCAGGGCATTACGAGCTTATGTGTCTCGCTCGTCTGTTTTCAGACAGACGGAACAGCTCTTTGTTTCGTTTAGCGGACGTTCTAAGGGACTAGCCGCGTCGAAACAGAGCCTATCCAGATGGATAGTTGATGCTATAGCGCTGGCATACGCCTCCAAGGGCATGCAGTGCCCTTTGGGTGTCAGAGCGCATTCCACAAGAGGCATGGCCTCTTCGTGGGCTTGGTCAAGTGGGATTGCCTTGCAAGATATTTGTATGGCGGCAGGCTGGGCCTCCCCGTCTACATTTATAAGGTTTTGTAACCTAGAGGTTCCCGCCCTGCAGGCCAGGCTGCTGTCGGTCTAAACTACCAGTATTATCTGACCTGATGCGTTCAGCTCAGAATGCTGCGTTTACTGAGCACAGCTCAATTTTCGACAGTTTAAAGCTGGGCAAACTGTGTAAGACCCACATTTTTTCCCATCAGTTCAGGCCGTACCCCGCCCTGTCTGTATGATGAAATTTGCGTCCCTTCAACGCTACTTTATGTGGAAAAGTGAGGCTGCACCCCTCCTTCTTCCCGGACTCTCTGTGAGTTCACTGAGTGATTGTGCACTATATGTACCCCGGGCTTTCGCCCTTGGGTCTTTGGTGTCAGATCTCAGCATGCACGGCGTTTTACACTGGGTCCCCTAGCGTAAGATATCTTACGCAGTACGAGAGACCTCTCGTAAGAGAACGTACTCGGTTACTAACGTAACCTCGGTTCTCTCTAGAAGAGGGAACGAGTACTGCGTATCTTGCCGTGCATGCACACGCTCTGGTTGCTTCGATGATGAAAAACCAGATAATAGCTGCCTGCGAGCGATATTTATAGGCCTAGACCACGCCCATTTCGGCGGGACGTGACGCAGCGGGCGCGAAGTGCCCTGATTGGGTCTGACGTCACGCCAGGCCTCGCTCGATAGGCTGCTGCAGTTGCCGCAGAGCAGCCAATAGGCGCGCGAGCTGTCTCGCCTATGTCTGCATTGCTGCTGCAACGCGTTTTGCATTATTACAAAATTAAGGATAATTTTTGGCTTCAATATCTCGCGGAAAAGGATTTTCCCCTAGCGTAAGATATCTTACGCAGTACTCGTTCCCTCTTCTAGAGAGAACCGAGGTTACGTTAGTAACCGAGTACGTTTTTCCTCCAGAGAATCCTCTGTATCCCTAAGAACTGTTGGATAGCGGCCACTGTAACATCTGTTAGCGTTCGTAATGGAGCCTGTCTGACCTTTGGCCGGCAGGAAGTAGACGAGTAGCCCAAGAGATGCGAAGAGGACACAGGGCACGATGATATTGATGACGTAGAACAGTGGTTTCCTCTGGATGATGAGGAAGAAGATGATCTCCTGGCGCTCCAACTCATCTGGGCTGTATCGCTTATTCACAATTTTCTTAGCAGGGCGGTGCTTAATAATCCATTCCCCATTCTCTGGCCAATCAGGGCACAGGACAAATTACATGTTAATGAGCAAAATGATAAGTATAAGTGTAGTTTGCTGAGGCAAACGCTATAACTATTCCTCAAACTTATAATCAACATACAAAACTGCCAGATTTTCCATATATTGTAATCATTATGATCACAGCAGTAATGAGCTCATTGTTTCTGCCTAAATAAATACATGTTAGCTAACTGCATGATTTGTATTATCTTATAACTGTACATTTCTAGACATATGGACATTACTTGGACACAGTCAGCCCTCTGATTAGATAACAGATTAATTGTACCGTAAAAACATGAATCTTCTGTAAAGCTGCTTTGAAACGATGTGTATTGTGTAAAGTGGTATAAAAATAAATGTGAATTGAAATTTGAATTGAACTAGAGACAGGGATCTGAACAACCCCTATCTCACCACATTAAACTTTGGTGTGTAAATTGTTCTGTATCTTTTATGAATGAAACCGCAAGTTGTGAGGCTTGGTTAGGCAATCAGATGTCAACAACTTTTTCTGGATTTGAGTGTGATATTACTTTTCTAAAAAGCCTAATTGTATTTACGATAAAATTGGCAAACAAAAACGTCATAGCAATATGCTAAAAAACAATTGAAGTCTGGTCACATTTACCATTGTTCTGCGACTTTTCACGGCAAAAATCCATTTTAATAGGAATCCACGCGATCTGGGATGGTGAAAGATCGCGTGAGGGTGAAAGACTTCCTAATGCAGATTTGCTCACTCGAATTTGCTGCGTTTATTACCAGAAAGTTGCTTGATTTGAAAGTGACTTGTGTTTGAGCTGTGCTTCACTCATAGCTGCACTATTGACAATGGACCTTTTTAATTGTGAAATAAAAAAATAAAAAAATGTTGCAGCTGCTGTTAGAACAAAGTCCCTTAAAGGCAAGTTATTTCACTCAGTGGCCATCTTTGAAACGCCTCTCGGGCATGCAAGTGCAGCTCCCATCTCTTTGAATGGGGAAATTCTCTAAAACTGTTCGCCAAGCCTACGATTAAATTTCATACTTGAAATCACCAAAGAAACCTGAACAACTGTAACAATTTTGTTTCTGAACACTCAAATCATGACAAAAAAACTGTATTTTTTCAGGCTAGACCAAGCTAATGCGCAGTCCCGTTATATGGCCGCCGAGTGAACAGACTTTCCCTGAAAAGGACTTTGAAATTACTGACTTTAACCATGATTTTACAAGTCAAATAACACAGACCAACTGAATTTTACAGAAAGAGCAAAGTCTTGATGATGAAAAATAATGCCCAACAGAATGTTTAGTACCAGTGAAAGCTTCTGGATCGATCTCAATCCATTCCATGGTGACGTTGTCCTCGTCTGACAGCATCAGTTTAATTTCATTGGAATTGTACGTCTGAGACCTGCCAAAGCAATCAGAGTGAAACCCAGCATCATCCTATTTTCATGTATTTCCAGCAGTCATCGCTGTGGGACAGACGGATCAGCCGTACCTGAACACCATGCTGCAGTTCTGCCAGTCGAAGGGGAAGTAGTTGACTTTGATGGCACAGGAGCTTCGGTAGATGGCAGGGGGCAACCAGACCACACTACCGTCAGGATCTATCAGAGCGTTAACGTAGAGCGCCACCTCAAAACGCCCATCCACACTTTACACATAGTACACACACACACACACACAAAAAGGTATGTGTCATATTTGATGGGCTAAAATACTCAGATTTGTGAAAAGGTTTGTTTTTTTGTCTTTGTTGATCCTGGAACAACATTTCAATCAACCAATCAGATTTGAGGGACAAGTTTACAGTTTATGTCAAGTCTTACAACCAGGGTTAGGTGCTTCTACATCAGTGTTATTCACCATCATTTCCCTCTGATTTTAGGGATAAGTAATGGGTAGGATTAGGACCAAATTTTCAGACAGAAATGTTGTTCCAGGATCAACAAAATATGTCTTGGGAAAATCTTCAATCACTCACTTGTTCTCCAGGCCGACATCGGGCAGCCAGATGGCTTTAGAAGGAAGACGCATACGGGTGATGTTCTCATAGACCTCAAACCCTGTCCTGTTAGCCCAGCGGAGGCGATAATCATGCCATTTCTAGACAGAGAGAGAAAGAAAGATATTTTGCTCTGAAACCACTGTTGACTACTGTATACTGGACATATACACAGATGCGATTTGTCTTACCATTTCAATCCAAACGCAAGTGGTGAGAGTCTCCCCTTTCTCATTCTGAACATGAAAAAATATGATAAACCATAGAGTCACAAATTACACATATATTTTACCTTGTGTAAACACATGCAGAGTTTTACCAGAGAAATGAGGTTGGTGAGGGTCATCTTGATCTTTACATCGGTGATGTCACCGTGGTTATCCATATGTCGTATGTTCTTATTGTATCCCACCATTAGATCTCTGTGCAGAGATCCCTCCAGGTTACAAACCACATCTAAAACAGACAAACGACTGTCAATCTAATCCATCTTTTATTATTTGTCAAAAAAGTTATTGTACCTTTGTTTTAAAAAAAAAGTTATGTTAGTTTGATTAAATTAAGGAAAACTTTTCCACATAATTAGTCAAGGACATTTGCAAAAAATTATGTTTTGTTGAATAAACTAAATAAATGTAGGTTCCTGTGTCCGATACTAACATTACTGCTAACAACTACAACTTTGAGTGTTTTCATCCGGTAAAACTGAAGTACAGCGAAATGGTCTGATGTTAATGTTTTTTAAAACATGACTTTTAATGTAATGGCACACTTTATAATGCCGGAATGCCTTTGCATTCAGGATAACACAAGCACAATTTCAAGATTGTAAATGATCAAAAACAAAAGATATATTTCATGCATAATTATTTGGATTAAAATATGAAAATCTACACCTACAACTGACATCATACATCCGCTAAAAATCTTGAGACCACTTTAAAATAAAAAATGTATCAGAAAACTTAAGTTAGTTCCTGAGTTCTTGCACTTATACGCTGATGCAACTTACTTTGATATTTAATTATGTAATGCAATGACATTCATACGTATATGTTGTGTCCAAACACCATTAATGGGTCATTAAAGGGCTTACTGTATTTAATCCTATGGGTTCCAAATTTTGAGTTTTTCTATTTATTTTATTTTCAGAAAAGTCTTGAACTTTAGTCTTGGTTGATCTGTGAATGTACACATTACACCCTTCACAATTAAAGCAATCCCTTTATTACTAAAGCAGACACACATTTATAGACATGGCAAGCTTTATGTAATACTTGTGTAAATCAACAAGGATTTGACACCCTATTTAACACCCTGTTTGTCAAGCTGACACTCAGCAACGTTAACACTTAACACATAATAGCAGAAAAATGATCATGTAGACCAGTGGTGCCATAAAAGACTTACTTACTTTCTACAACATATTTTTTGTGACAATCTGCATGTCCTGAACTGGATTAGTTCACTCAATAGCTGGATTTTAAAACAAAGCTTTCAAACCCATTAACTCAAACACATAGTATTACCTGAGATGAAGAGAGATAGCAGGGTCCATAACCAGACGGTTTTTGATGGAGAGATCTGATCCATGTCTGATATCCTCAGAGAAGCGTTAGTAAAGAATGGTTCTCAAGCACCTGGTCAGTGTGTGAGGGAAACAGTTGTTTAGGAACAGGAGGGGTTTACGGGAAAAATAGGTGTGGTTGCAAACTTCCAAACCTCATTGTTATTTTCAGAATGCCCAGAGTCTGTGCCCATACAGTTCCTCACATTCTCAGCTGTCTCTGTTCACACATCCACACATACACTCACACACACACACCAAAGACCTCAAAGCGAGGTCACATGAACCGGTTGTATTCTCTCTGTCTGTCTGTCTCTGATGAATAGCAGAAAGATAAGGTAGGGTTACAGTATTTCCCACAGGTCAGTGCACAGATGGTATCTCAGGCATGATTTGTGAAGTGACACGTGTCATCAGCTGCCCTGTGTTCATCATTGTCTAATGATCGGAGACAAACAGGGTCATAACACCATAAATTCATCAATTTACAGTTGGAAGTTGGTTTTATTTCCAAAGAAGATCTTTAGATGTTTTAGTGAAGATATTATGCATGTTAGAAAACTAACAATCTTCTGTTTTCTGGAATGTTTGAGTGTGTGAGCAGATCTGTGAGCTGTACTGTAGGTTATGGGGTGCTAATGGTGATCACGTCCTCTAGTGTATTATTTTAAACCTAATGGCATCTCTAATGACATACATGTATGACAGCTGCACTTAGTCTAATGTATGTTTTAAGATGGGATTCCTGTCAATTTTTTCCAGTGAGTTCTGACAAAAAAAAAGGTTAAAGATGCAGTCGCTATCTTTTTTAGAGGGATAAAAAAGTATTTTTATTGAGTCTTTTAATTATTCACTCAACTGATTTGTTAAAAAAAGATTCATTCAGAAATTAAAAATATACATGAGCGAGTCATTCAATCATTCACTCAACTGATTTGTTAAAAAAAACATTGATTCAATCAGGAAAGAAACTTCACTGCTTTATGTTGCTTGGAGACGTGGAAAGGTTGCTTCTGCTTTGGGTTTTTATTTATTTATTTTTTTATTTTTTTTACTATTTTAGTTGCCAGAGAACAAAAGTAAAAGTAACTAGCAATATTAGGTCTAAAAAGTGTTACTCAACTTAACAGAAATGATGTATAAAAGCTATTTGTATGCATCTGCTGTATGAGCTGCTGGTGCGAAAATCAGAATGGTCGTAATTGCCTCATAAGCAACAGATAGACACAGTAGATTAGATAGATAGGTTAGATGATAGATAGGTTAGATGATAGATAGGTTAGATGATAGATAGATGATAGATAGATAGATAGATAGATAGATAGATAGATAGATAGATAGAAGACAGGCAGACGGACGGACGGATGGATGGATGAGTAAATGTAACAAGGGACCATCATATCTGCTCATAAATAGAGAGCGAGCTCAGGAATATCATGTGTTGCCACCCTGCACCACTACAATCCTCCACCATTAAGTGTTGAGGTTTATTTTTAACACTTTGGAATTCTGGAATGATGGATTCTAGACTGATTGTTTGAGGATGAGAGAGGAGTAAAGCAGATCAGAGTAGAGTAGAGAAGAGTAGAGTCATTTGTACCATCTGATACTACTGTTGACTGAGATTGCCAAGATATGGATTAAAATGGGAAAAAGTGTGGGAGGAGCAAGTTCATCTAATTTGCCAATGATCTCACAAGAATAAATAAACAGCTGTTTCCATTGTGACAGTTCTTCTGGCATCCCTCCATTATCTCATCTAATGCATTATTTCTATTCATTCATAAGTCCAGGGGCTTTTAGTGCTCAAATGATATACTCAAGGATTATATAAACATGCAAACTCATGAAGTAAATTTACATCGCTCCGAATAAACTACTTAAGCATACTTCTAGGTGGGATTACGACTTTATGGAACAGACCAGGAGCTGAAACTGTGCCATTTTTCAGTGTTACTTTAAGATCCTTTAGACTGAGTCTTTAGTGCTCATTTTAAAGGCCCACAGGATTGTCATCGGCTCCAAATAAAGAATCGGCATGACTTTGTCGGTAATTCAGACACCTGTCGCAGAGCAGCACAATTAGCACAGTTGAAAGCGATGTTCAGCTGTCATGATCATGAACTGTTTGGTTGCCAGTTCAGTGGAAGTAAACAAGCCTCTAAACAGCAATTACTTCCCTTCCCCAGCTAATCTGAAATAAAAATGTTATGTGAAAGTTGGTGACAGTGCAAAGAGAAATATAACAATAGTAAATAAATAAAAAAGGAAAAAATGAGAATGAAAGGCTGGAAAGGTGTGAAATGCATGCCTGACAAGCACATAAATAATAAAAAGACAACTTTTATTTAAATATAGTTAAATCTTTAGCTCCAGTTCATTTAATGATTTGTTTTAATATAAAAAAAAATACAAAGTAACACAAATAAATATATAACAAACATCAAATATAATATCTGTACAGTGTGCAGCTCAGACAGGAGGATCAACCTCTGTCCCTGCGAAATAAGTTAACATACTGTTAGCGTCAGTCCAGTCTCAGAGTGCAGAGAGTGACCAACTGAGACTCTTCATTCAGGAAAGTGTCAGCTGTCCTGTGAGGACTCTAGAGTGGAGGTCCCATGCAGTCATTTCCATAGCAGCACATGATGTCACATTAGAGTTCAGGATGTAACAATGCTCCGCATCGGGGATTCAGCTTAAGTGTCATTTCAAGTGTCATTTATGAGTGTGTTTTATGTTTTGAGAGCATCAATGGCAACGGCAATGATGCGTGGCATGCTGCGGTAAAACGCCTCATTCTCCAAACCCACCAAGCTGTAAAAGGTCAAAGGTCGTCCACCAACAGTGGCCTTGATCCGTGACTGGTACAAACCACGTTCATTCTTAGTATTCAGGTCGACCAGCACCTGAGATGAAGAACACACACAGAGATAAACATAAAGAATTAAAACACAACACTAAACCTAAACAACATGGATAGACCATCACACAAACAAAAAAAGTTTTTTTGAAAGAAATTGTTTTTTTGCTTTTTTTTGCAAGGATTCATTAAATTGATCAAAAGTGACAAAAGATTTATATCTAATAAATGCTGTTCTTTTGAAGTTCTATTTTCAAAGAATCCTGAAAAAATGTATCGTGTTTTTCATTAACATTGATTATAATAAGATTTTTTTTTCTTCAAATCAGCATATGAGAATGATTTCTGAAGGATCATGTGACACTGAAGACTGGAGTAATGATGCTGAAAATTCAGCTTTGCCATCACAGGAATAAATTACATTAAAATATATTAAAATAGAAAATAGTTATTTCAAACTTTCATAATATTTCATATTACTTTTCCTGTATTCTTTATCAAATAAATGCAGCCTTAGTGAGAAGAAGAGACTTCTTTCAACATTACAAAATCTTACCAACCCCAAACTTTTGTACAATCTATAATCTGATACTATTCTTGTAAAGATATACTGTATGCAAATATATCTTCTGTTTGTAGGGAAAACATTTTTTTGGTAAATGAAGTCAAGCAACTTCTACGATATACACACATACACTCACACACACGTTAGGTTTTCATGTTTTATGGGGACATTCCGTAGATATAATATTTATACTGTACAAACCATATATTCTATCCCATAAACTTTCTGCATTTTTTAGATTTTCAAAAAAACTTCACTCATCATGATGTATAAGCTGTTTTCCTCATGGGGACCAAAAAATGTCCCCTCAAGATCAAAGATTTTGGATATTGCCGTCTTTGTTGGGATATTTTGTCCCCATAACATAGGGTATACCTGAACCACACACACACACACACACACACACCTCCTGGAAGATCATGTTAATGTTGTTAGATGGAACAGCCAGGATCCAGTTGTACATCTCTTTGGTGGTGCTGACCAGCTGAGCTGATTCAGTTACTCCTGAGCAAACTACAAAACACAGAGAACAAACACAGTTTTAAAACTCATATTCCTTACAATGAATATTAACCTAATGTTCCTTTTTAAATCGCAGCTGAAGTGATCCATAACACAATAAGCCATATAGAACTTTGAGAATCTAAAAAAACTGCTAAACGTTCATTAAATGAGAAACTGTACCTTTGTCATTGGCTCCTCGTATCAGTCGCTTGAGCAGATCTCTCTTTCTCCTCTGCAGGAGCTCTGAAACAACAACACAAGCAGATTTGGGGTTTTATTAGAACGGATTTTTATTTTGTTGTTATTATAAAAATGATATATATATTTAATTATTTAAACTTTAAAAATTAAACAGATCAAGAAAGAAATATTACTAATACTGCACTGTAAAAAAAAAAAAAAAAAAAAAAACCTTTTGAATAGTAATAAATAATCATCACAATACTTTTCTTTTCTTTTTTTTTTTACATTACAGTAAACCTTCAAACGATTAAGCTTTTAATTTTGGTTTAAAACCGCAAAGAAACCTTAAAGCTAGTTTGTGCAGTGCTGAGCTACAGTCTACATGCATGAAATTAAAGTTTTTTTATGTATTTGAAAAAGAAATTCTGTATAAATACAGAAAAATCATATCACTGATAATGTAAATTACCACAGAAAAGAATTGTCATCTGTTTAAAAAAAAAAAAGAAAAGAAAAAGAGTAAAATAAATAGGGCCATTAGAGGTTAAACTCAGTCTGAAACTTGTATTTTTGTCAAATCACTTGCATAAATTCTTTGTTTAAAATATGTTTTATTTGAGTTGTACAGCGGTCGAAAAAGTCGTTGTTGTGGTAGGGTGACTGTTGTAGGTGAATAAAATTGTAGTTATTTCAGAAAAATCTTTTCTTGAAAATCTTTTTCAAGGTTTCCTGTTTATCTTTCCTGTTTTCCTCTTACTTTTGAAGAGTGGCTGTTGAAGCTGGGGCATCTGGGTAGGCACGGAGCTTTTTTCGAGGAGTGAGTCAGAAGGTTCCAGGGTGTTGAGCTTCATTGGTTGTGCCGAAGGTTCTGCGGATCTGGATGTCGTATCCATATCATCCCGAGGGGATTCTGTCATCACCGGATGTACTGTGACACTTCCCGTGACACTTCCTCTGAACGCTTTATATATCAGAGAAGTCCAAATGTCAGCTGACAATACAGGCTCCCTTGCATCGGCTCTTTTATCCTGTTGTTGCTTTCCAGTGGTGGGAATGGTGAAATCCCTCAGAAACAGTTGGTGGTCCAATTCTGGTATGACAGGAATGCGCAGTGATTCTAGTTTGGAGCGCAGGGCAGTGATGGATGAGCGCAGCGCTCCGTCGAGCTGCTGAAGAGGTGCTTTTGCACTGTCCTCATCCTGAAACTTTCATTAAAAAAAACTAATTTAGTAAAATGATTGTTCCTCATCTGTAATATAAAAATAATTAAGCCAGACTTACACTACCGTTCAAAAGTTTGGGGCCAGTAATGTTCTTATATTTTGTATAGAAGTCTCTTATGCTCACCAAGGCTGTATTTATTTGATTAAATATACAGTGAAAACAGAAATAATGTGAAAAATGAATACAATGTAATATAAATGTTTTCTATTTGAATATATTTTAAAACATATTTTATTCCTTTGAGCGAAGGTGGATTTTCAGCATCATTACTCCAGTCTTCAGTGTCACATGATCCTTCAGAAATCATTCTAATATGATGATTGTAACATTTCTTATTATTATCGGTATCAATGTTGAAAACAGTGCTGCTTTTTTTTGCAGGATTCTTGGATGAATAGAAAATTTTGGGTTTTTTACTTTTGTAAAATTATAAAGGTCTTTACTGTCCTTTTTAGTCACTTTAATGCACCCCAATTTTAGTGACCAAAATTTTTGACTTGTAGTGTAATCTTAGTTTATTGTTAACTAATGCAAACAAAACAAAATAATCTAGTAAACATGTTGCTGTATCACAGATTTGATCTGAAATTAGACCAAGATTACCGGTGTGAAGAGTTGTTGCTCCTGAGACAGGTTATTTGAGTTCTTTAGTTCTTTGTGTTGATCCAGATCTTCAGCAATGCCTCTGAGATAGCTTTCCCAGTCGTCCACCAGAGGGCCCACTTGCTGGAATAGTTCTGGCAGGCCTACCTGCTCTTTGAGAATAATATGTTGGTTAGAATAACAATATGGAGAAAGATGTATATGAATAACAATATGGAGAATGATGAGAATAATGTCCTGAAAAATACCACATTCTTCTCTTGAGCCCTTATTGACTGAAAGTTTTAATGGCTCTACCTGTTACAAGTGCATTTCTGCGTCTTCGTGGCATATGAGCAGAACTGTACACATTCTCCACCAACTGAGGAAGAGTCTGAGTGAAGAAGGTCAGATCGACTTTATCTCTGATGTAGTCATCTGCCCTCTGAAGCAAGTCCAGCAGAGTCTGCAGAAAGGAATGCAACTCTGTAGAGAGAAACACATTCATACTTTTATTCAGAAAGGATGCATTAAATTGATCAAAGGCTTTTAAATTGTTCCTGAAAAAACATATTTCAAATAGATGCTGTTCTTTTGAACTTTCTATCCATTAAAGAATCCTGAAAAAAATGTATTATGATGCTTTCCACAAACATATTAAGCAGCAAAACAGTTTTCAATATTGATTATAATAAATGTTTCTTGAGCACCAAATCAGCATATTAATATCATTTCTGAAGGATCATGTGAGACTGAAAACTGTAAAAGTCTAAAAGTAATGGCTGGTGAAAATGTATCTTTGCCATCACAGGAATTTAATCGTAGCAATATTATACTGTTTACCGTTTTTACTGTATTTTTAATCACAAAACAAAAAGTAGCCTTGGTGAGCCAAAGATACTTTAAAAAAACATCTAAAAAATATTACTATTATATTACATTACTAATATGACTCAGTTAATGTTGTTAAAATATGTAATTTTTTTTAATTAAAATGTCTGCATAACTTACGGCACTTCTTAAATCGGCTTTGGCATTTGTCCTGAGCGAGACGCTGACAAGCAGAGGGGTCGAGGGTCGAAGAGCAGGATAGTGTGTAGTAGTGGCAGAGAGTGTTGAACTCTGACATCTGCTGTTCCTCAGAGAGATCACTTGTCTTGAGCAGCTCAGGACATGTGGGCTCTCGACTCCCGAAGGACTCTGGAATTTGGAGAATGAAATGTAAATGGCTTTTGCAGGCTTCGTGGCTTTTCACTGAGCAGAAAGTGTGGGAGGGTTTAAACCCTTGGTGGTGGAGATATTCTTTGTTTCAGTAGTGTGTGCAACGTGTTGAGCAACTCACTCTGTATCTCTGTCATGACCCAATCAGAGAAGGCGGTGACCCGTGTGTAAACGCCGGGCTTTCCCCTCTCTCCACAGCCATCACCCCAAGAGGTGATGCCAAACAGCTGAAACCGCCCTGATAAACGGTCCTGGAAGATCAACGGTCCTCCAGAATCACCCTGTACACATGCAAAGAGACAAATTCAAGTCAGATTTTGGTAAAGCAGATGCAGTGTTTATAAAGGGGTTATCATTGCTGTCGGGCAGAAACCTTGTATCTTAGTATATTTCATTCCTCTTTATTTATTTTTCATAAATCATTTACAGAGATCACCCTTTACATCTATCTGTGGGTTCTGAAAATATGTAGCCAATGAAATGTATTAAAAAGAGCTTCCTCAAACCATAAGGGACTTACGCTTATGCAAACTCCATAAGCTTCCATCGTGAATGAAGTGCCCAACACATTTTGGAGTCTCTGCTTGTTTGCATTTCAAAGGTAAAGAAGGAACTGGTTGTTTGAACAAGTACATAATTTTCTTTACTCAAGAAACACTATATAAGGCTAATGATTTATGTATTTGAGGAGCAGAGAAGAGTGTCTTAGTCTAGCATTTGCCATTGAGTCATAGCCAATACTGTCTTAAATAGCTTGCGTGTAACACTTCATCTTTTATAACATGATGAGATTTTGGCCAAATTTTTGGCCCACACATCTACAATAAACTTTATAGCCAGTAAGTTGATGAAAACGTAACATGATTTTGGTAAATGTTAATAATGACACATGCAAGTATCCAACCATATATAAATCCACAGTATCAACTTTGACAAAACAGTGTTTAATTATTTTTAAATTACAGTGTTTTTTCTATTTCCTGAAAAGTAGAGGTTTTGGACATAAAAGGTTTCCACCCGACAGTGACGATATGATGTTTCTTCATCAGGCGTTGTGTTCATAATGCAGGCTTGTATGATAATGTGGACAAACCTGGCATGAGTCAATGCCCCCAGACAAGTACCCAGCGCAGAACATGGTGTTAGTGAGCAGCTCCTTCCCCAGAGCACTGCGACAGACGGTCTGAGAGAGGAGGGGAACCTTCGCCTCCATCACCACATCTGCAGAGGGGCCGTCTACACACGTACAGAGAATCAACACAAACATAAATAGAAAAACACGTTACAGAATTTTAGGACAACGTTGCGGACTCTTTTGCTAATACATGAGTTCAGCATCATATTCTCTTACCCTCATACAGAGAGCCCCAGCCGGCGACCAGACAGGGTGTGCCAGCCGGTGGGTCGAGGTCAGAGGGCAAGCAGACAGGTGTGACCCGTTCAGACAGAATTACTGGAGAACTCAGCTCCACCAGAGCAATGTCGTTATTGAAAGTCTTTGGGTTAAACTACAACAGGAGATAAGAATTGGACACAGAATAGACATTTAAAAATAATAAAACTCTTTATGAATTATATATATACACAGATTAGCCAAAACATTATGACCACCTGCCTAATAGTCAAGTCAAGTCACATTTATTTATATAGCGCTTTTTACAATACAGATTGTTTCAAAGTTAAATAATGCTACAAAGTTTGTTTCCAGAAGAAAATAGCATCACAGTCCAGCTTAAGTAAGTTCAGTGATGTTTCATTTTTGGTGTGAAAAAGTTATTAATTTAGTTAATTTATATATATAGCCACTCTGGAGAAAACCGTGATGTCATTGTCCAGCTCAGTTCAGTTCTCATATTGTGGTGTCAATACAGGCAGATCAATATAATTATTGAATATTAAATTAAATGTTAAATTTAATGTCTCCAATTAAGCAAGCCAAAAGCCAATGGCAACAAAGGTGGAAAAAAAAGCGAAAAAGGCAACAGTGGCAAGGAACCAAAACTCCATCAGGTGGCAGGATGGAGAAAAAAACCTTGGGAGAAACCAGGCTCAGTCGGGGGGGGGCAATTCTCCTCTGGCCAACGAACAAACAAGAACTGAGTGTTTGCTTACTATCTAATTAACCCAGACCATGATATGTGGCCTTGTTAGGAGATGATTAATGATATTCGCTTCACCTTTGACTAGTCATAATGTTTTGGCTCATCATATACTGTATATAAAGCAAGGATAAATTAATAAGTCAAATATTTGACTGCTGAGATAAATTAACTAGTCAAATATTTGACTGGTTGCATTTTTGATGCATTTACCTTCGGATGAGTGATGATGCGATTGACTTTCATGATCTGCTCATCAGGGTCAGATTTTGTGAGATCAAACTCTCCCACTACAGCTGTCCAGTAACTCTCACTGCGGCTCCTATTCGGGGGAGAGATACATTTTGTACGTTCACAAACCATTTGAATACATTTACAAACATAGCAATAAGACAGCAAAATGTATAATCCTTTTCATATTAATGGTGACAACAGCAATATGGTAAAAGACAATGTTCAAAATTTTTACTATTACCACTACAGGTATTTGGTTCATTGTTTTTAATGATATGGCGCATTCAATTACTGTTACAAGTGTGTGTATTTCTGATATTTTACAACAGCTTCAAATGTTGCTCATCCATCCGTTTTTATAAAAGTTTTTATAAAAGTTTTTATAAAAAACATTTTCATGTTCTCAGTAGAATAAAAAAAAAAAATTGTATCTACATTACAAAAAACTGATATCAATTCTATAATCAAAAATATATATATAGAGACATTAAAGGAATAGTTCAGTTGATGGGCCCCACCGACTTTCATAGTATTTTTTTTCCCATAGTTTGGTTACCCATATTCTACAAAATATCTTCTTTTGTGTTCAGCAGATGAAAGAAATTCATACGGGTTTGGAACAACGTGACGGTGAGTAAATGGTGACAGAATTTTCATTTTTGGGTGAACTATTCCTTTAATGATTGCCAAGATTTTGAAGTGGAAAGGTAACACACTATCACACCTCACATGAGATATGTAATTTGTGCTCTTACCCAGCAAAGCAGTGGGCGGCAGTGAGGACCCAAGAGCTGTCTACCAGCACGCCTCCACACATCAGAGCCCCATCCAGCCGCAGGTTCACCAGCCACGGCCAGCTACCCAGAGGAGCAGGAGATCCCCCAATGATACGAGGACGAGGCTGTGTCAGGTTTTGTGTGACAGAGAAACGTTGGCCACACACAGCTACGTCAAAGACACAAAGATGATTAGAATTTAACATAACATTAATTGGTAATATAGTGTCAGTTCAGTTTTTTAAATAATTGTATTAATTTATTAAAAATATGTACACTACCAGTCCAAAGAATCATTAGGATTTTTTTTTAATGTTTTTGAAAGAAGTCTCTTTTGCACACCAAGGCTGCATTTATTCAATCAAAATACAGTAAAACAAGTAAAACTATTAAATATTATTATAATTTAAAAGAACTGTTTTCTATTTTAATATACCTAATATAGTGTAATTTAGTCCTGTGATAGGTAAGCTGAAAATTCAGAAACATTATTATCAAAACAATATTGCTCAAGAAACATTTTATTATTATTAATGTTGAAAACAGCTATCGCTGCTTAATGTTTTTGTTGAATCAATTAAAAAAAATTTAAGATTCTTTGATGAATTCATTTATTTGAAATAGAAGTCTTTGCTGTCATTTTAGACCAAGTTAATGCATCCTTGCTGAATGAAAGTATTCAGTTAGGCTATCACGGTTTCCATAAAAATATTAAGCAGCAAAATTTGTCTGGTAGTGTAGTTTTACATAATCTTTGTTTAGAAAGTAAGTAAGTAAATAAAAGGTCTGTTTTTAGGAATAATATTTTGAATGTTCGCAGTATGCTTACATAAATACAATGAAACTTTTTTGTATTTCAAAAGACATTTGTCTTTACCCTGTGTCGTGGTCTGTGTGGCCGGCTCCAGATTCTGCATGGTGTTGAGCAGACTGCACTGCAGGACACGAGCACTGCAGCTCTCTCCCATGACTCTGACGCACATGTCTTTGTTCACCTGTGCAGTTGTGCACCGCCGTCTGTAGAAGCCACAGGCCTGACTCAGCAGCCAGCTCCTCTCGCCTTCATCCGCTTCCTGCTGAGCGCGAGAGATGACCTCGCAACTCGGCTCCGACTGCATGTCCTCTGGAGATGCTACGGAATAACCAGCACCATCATTATCATCAGCAGCACTTGAAGTCAAAGAGTCCTTGTGATGAAGCATGCTTGTACTCAAGCTTACCACAGGCGCCTTTTCGCTGTCCACAGTCCTGAAACAGACAGGGCACACACCCTCTGCAGCCTGCCTCAGCCTTGCTACGGTCCGACACGGCAGCATCTACGGCAGACAGAGCGCGGGACAGAGCGGCCTCCATCACTACTGTTCCTCTGTCAGACAGCGCTGGAAAGATATGTAGGCAAAGGTGAATTTATGCCTCAAAACAACCAACAAATGAAGCACATCAGTAGAGTATGCGCTATTGAAAACATTTAAAAGCAGGTTCAAAACAAGAAATTTGAGAGATTTATCTTCAGTGGAGAAGAAATTTGTGCTGACTTTATACGAGTCAGAGAAGAAACACACTCTTAATAATAAAGTTTCTTTATTGGCATTGATGGTTCCATGGAGAACCTTTATCTTCCATGGAACCTTTCCATTCCACAGAAGGTTCTTCATAGTGGAAAAAGGTTGTTTAGATTTTTAAAATGTTCTTCACATGGAAAAAAAAAGGTTATTTTATGAACTGTTCACTGAAAGGTTCTTTGGGGAATCAAAAATGGTTGTTCTGTGGCATTGCTGCAAAATCCCCGTTTTGGAAAATTGGTTTTTAAGAGTGAATCATATTTGGTTCAACAATAAAATGGTCAAATGTATGAATAAAAATAAATAAAAAAACTCTTACAAAATTAAAAGGCAGAGAGAACATGAAACATTTGCACAGAAAACAAGAAGTGAAATTGATTTCTTCAGTAAAAATAAATCCATTGGGAATCTCTCAACACATTACTGGCTGTGATGTGTGCTGTATTTAACAGTCATGGTTTTTCCATCAGGAAAAGTGAGCAAACTCATGCTCAAAGCATGCACCAAACACAAAGTTCAAACACACCGAACATCATTCAGCTGTCCCCTCTTCTCTATATCCCAGAGAGAGAGAGAGACTTCAAAGCTGATTGAGACCTTAATTAACGGCCTGAACTCTGGCCTGTATAGTGACTACGCTAAACTCCTGAACACAGTCTCACTGTGACAACACACCCTTACCAACTAAAATAATGTTTTATTGAACAGCATATAGAGACTATGTTGACTTTTACACCGTGAACAAAATATATGCACTTCATTAAGAGTAGTAATGTTCAATCAATATAACAATCTCATAGTAATAGAGAATATGAGATTTGTGGATAAAGATATGGGATCTTAAATCTCAAAGAAAGGATATAGCATTTAAAGAAATATCAAAAGAATCATTTTGACATGCAAATCATATTTAGCAGATGCTTTTATTCAAAGCAACATAGGTAAAGAATGCTACAAAACAAGTGATTCATCCTAAATAGACAGTGATACATTTTCTAGTTGGCCAGAAAGCACAAGCTAGTACAGAGAAGTAGGCATGACTCATTTAGATGGAAGAATCTGTCAGATGCATGTGTGTAAATGTCTTTTGAATATTACGCATGTCAAAAAGTTTATACTTAGAGAAACTCAATGTCAAAAGAGCTCTGGCATCTCTGCTAACAATATCTTACATTAACAGTTAGGCTTTTCATCTTTTGGTTAAGTGTACTTATTTTTTTTAGAGAAGTTGCAAACGGCTAACGGTTGTTAGATTGGTTAGATGAGAGTGAGAAACAACAAAACTGTCCGGATATCTAGCCTACCTTTGAGCGCGCTCTGTGGCATTCTGTACACCTCTCTCACCGGTGGCGCTCCACCACACCAGCCAATCACCGTCAACAGCAGCAGTGACATCACACCCATGACTTCACTTCACCTGTCCACAGGTGAGTCTTCCAAGAAAAAAGAGTACTTTCTAACAGCCTTGAGAAGTTCCAGTTTTCAAAAGCACAGGCGCATGGACTCAACTCCTTTCGCATCAAGGGTGAGGAGTGTCTGTGCAGTACGAGTGTCTCCCACGTCCTAACTGGCTTAGCTTTCTCCCACACTCCCTGTCGGAGTATCTGTTAGTGACAGAAGCTGATGGAACAATGGAAGCGCATGGAGCAGCCCTGCAGATATATGCAAGATCACTGGACCACTCTCTAAGGGGGTGGGCATCAGGGCCAATGCACTCCCAGTTGAATTCATTAAGACGATGAGAGCAAATCACGAGGAACTTGCCAAGGCTGGAAATGGCTTAGTTCTGTGGTGAGAGAAAAAGAGCGAAAGAGAAAGAGAGCTGGATGGGTAGGGGGCGGGTTGTTTGAATTCATTAACATTAGAGAGAGACAGAGAGGAGGGGGTGAGAGAGTGAGGGAGAGAGACAGAGAGAGGGAGCATCTGTCATTCAGCCAATCTCTGAATGAGAGCATTGTGCTCCTCCCTGAGAGTTCAAAGCCAGCGAATGTGGCGATCACAGGCACGCCGACCTCCTTGATCACTTTCACGCTTTTATGTGCTCCATTAAAATATTGTCAGTTCAGATTATTGCATCTTTCTCAGCTCAGCATAGCCTCATTGCATAAATACATACAACATTAAAAAACAACAGCTCATCATTTGTTTACTCATTACTGATTGAAGATTCATAGAAAAGTTTGTGTTTTGCTTCCCAATTTGTTGGACAGTCACAGAAGCTGCTTTCCAAAACTTTTCCGAAAACAATTTCAGTGAAATTTTTTAAAACCATAATCAAGTTCAATGTTAAGGCCATATTTGTCTTTTTTTTAAAATAGTTAATAGACAAAAAAATCTAATTTGAGTTCTGCATATATAACGCTATGAATAAATCATTTATAGGAATGTATAACTGCTATTTTTGTTTCACGGGATTTGCTTGATAACTTAATAATAAATAAAATAAATAATATTTGGAAGAAACCGAATACGTTTGGTTGGGCTGCATCTAATGAAAATAAATGCAAATAAAATAAGCATACTACGTGTTAATGGTACAATAAACTGCTCCTTTATAATAACTAATAGATGAATCATTACAAATTATTTTTACGTTATAAATGTAAACAATCAACAATAGTTCTTAGCAGTGGTTCTCAACCTTTTTGACTCCAAGGCCCACCAATCCAAAGCAATATTCGAAGGCCCCATTACTTTACCAGTTTTACATGATTTACTCCAGTTCTTTGGGCGAATGGCCAGACTGGTTTAAGCTGGTAAAAAGGCAACAGTATCTCAAATAACCTGGTTGCCTTTCTATCAGCTAGAATCAGTCTGGCCATTCTCCTCTACCACCGAGGTATGCAGAAGAGCATCTCTGAACGCACAAAATGTCGAACTTTGAATCCGATGTGCTACAGCAGCAGAACACCACACCAGGTGCCACTCCAGTCAGCCATGAGTCACCAAAAATGGACAATAGAACATTTGAAAAACATTCTGATGAGTCTCGGTTTTTGCTTTGACATTCAGATTCACTCTAAAAAACAAAGATGGTTCTTTACCTTTCTATTTAGAACCGTATCATCCTGAAGAACCATTTATAGGCTGAACTTGAGTTTGGAGTTCTTTATTCTCGCCGAACTGTCAAAGCCACCTTATACTGATTTTCCGTAGCTCTGCTATACAACTACAGACTATCAACACACTCTCTAGTCTCTACAGGTACATTTTTTCTTTCTTACTTTCTTAAAACGTCTATAAACTTTAACTTTCAAATTGTAACTGGATTCCTACCAATCATGCATTGTTCTCTTTTTAGTTTAACTGAACATGTAAGTGTGACCAGCTCTGTTCAGTTAAGGATAGTCATCTTCTCTTCTCCACTAAGTAAGCAAGATAGATATTGAATTTATGATCTTTTTTTTATTATGACTTTATGCATTAACTTACCCAGTCACAAAAAAACAACAACATTAAAGCTATCCCATGACTTTATATCACTTTTTCCTTTTAACATTGTAAAAGGCCACTGGAACTTGGTCCAGCATGATAACGCGCCATGTCACAAAGCGCAAATCATCTCAAACTGGTTTCTTGGACATGACAATGAGTACTCAAATGTCCTCCACAGTCACCAGATCTCAATCCAATACAGCACCTTTGGGATGTGGTGGAACGGGAGATTTGCATCATGGATGTGCAGCTGAAAAATCAATATGGAGCAAAATCTCTGAGGAATGTTTCCAGCACCTTGTTGAAACTATGCCATAAAGAATTAGTACAGTTCTGAAGGCAAATGGGGGTCCAACCCGGTACTAGCAAGGTAATAAAGTGGCCGGTGAGTGTTTATCCAGATTTTTCAAGAAAATGAGAATCCTACCTCTTCAAAGAATGTTCATCTGAATTTTTCTGTATTATTGCTTTGAAAATATGAGGGATTGACTCTGTTTAATTGCTGTACTCTGTTTAATATCACTTTCCAAGGTGCTTATAGTGGATGTATAATGTCAGTTCCCCTATTGTTCTAGCAGAGTAACCACAAATAGAAAATCACATTAACACTAATAATGCACACTACTGCTACACCAAGTTGACATTTCAACAGTATATCTCTCTTTTTATTCTAATCCAATATATAATATAAGCATGAAGAGGAATGTTCACACATGAATTGGCACCTCATGAGTGTTCATTGAAAGTCTTTGGGATGTACTGGAGGAGACTTTACAGAGTGCTCTACTTTTGCATCGTCAATACAAGATCTTGACCAAAAAATGATGCACATCTTGATGGAAATTTTTTTTGTGATGATATTTCTATCAAGAGGTAAATTCTACTCCAGCACATTCCAAAGACTTTCAATGAATTTAAGGGCTGAAGAGGTGCCAATTCATGTGTTTTTTCAATTTGTTTTTGAGCCATTTTTAATACAAATTTTAATTGCAATGACATTACAACACATTTAAGTGTGTTAAGTGTGAGATGAGGCAAGTGATGATTAGTGGCCTGATTCATGAAATAATGGCGCATGACAATTGAATGACTGTTCTTCCCTCAAATAAGGCAGGACATGACAATCAGAACAAAGCTAAACATAAAGGAGCGAATGCACAGACAGATATCCACTTCAATTCATCCGTGCTAATGAATGATCACTTTTAAGCTGTCACATGGTATCAGGTTGGTAAATCTCTTTGATGTGGACTCTTGACAGGCTTTGTAAATAAGTGTGGAGAGATTAGCGAGTCCAACTAAAGGACAAGACAGGAACACTGTGTAACGTACGTGTGCTGAGTCTGCAGTCAGGATGAGAGACCCAAATTGGAGTCATCTTTGAGCCAACTGAGCAACTGAACACAGAGAGGGCAGGCGGAGCGGCAGGCCACTTTCAAAGTGCTTCACACAAGGCCTACACAGTATGTATGTATGTGTGTGTGTGAAAGAGAGCGACTAAGAGAGAAAGAGAATGTATGGATGTTGGTCAGAAGAACAAGACAAGAAGAAAACAGGCATCAGAGGGTGAGCAATATTTAAGAGTTGTGCTGTTGAACAATGTTTTAAAATACTCCCAAAAAAAAGACAAAAAGTAAACAGATAAAATAATAGAGATTAAAATATCAAAAGGAAAGATGGACTTCCAGAGCAAGAGTCTCCCCATCTCACGTTCTCCTCCTCTTTTGGCACGCAGAATAAAAACAGGAGCCGACAGTGTGTTCCAGGCGTTCTATGTGGCCCCAGCACAATGGTTTTGTCATCCTACTGCCAACTGAAGCACTGAGGGATGGCATGGAAGAAAAAAAAACAAACAGGCGGCTGGTCTCCATTCATCTTTTGCCCCATTCCCTCCCTTCGCCCTGTCGCTCTCTTTGATGTTCCCTGATTAATCTGCCCTCCGCTCCCTCCAGTTTCTGTTGTCCACTTTGTGGTGCTCCGCCAATCTCCTCCACGAACAAGATGCTGATCACAGCGCTAAAGGCAAAAGAGGGATTCAAGGAAAAGTTCGGTAGAGAGCATGTGAGGATCCAATTCTACAGTGTTCGGTTAGAGAGAAACAGTGTGATCACAAAGACTAAAGATTTCAAAGCAAAGTTCTGGGTTAAGCTTTTCAAGATACATGGCATGCCATTGTTTACCACAGAAAATAGTTTCGAATTTTCCCTTAGTGTGTGAAAAACACAAAAGTTATGTCTAAAGTAATGCACTTATATATAGTGGAGGTCAACGCATTAGGTTTACAAACACAAATGTGACACTCAAATTTTGTTAACACAGTAATATTATTTCTAACAGAAAATGTGTATTTGAATTGTAAAGGTCTATAAACACATTCTTTTATCGGTTATAGTATGTGAAAAGCAGATTCTGGATGAAATTTGCTAGTTGTAAACAGCCCTTTATGGATTGTTATGTCCTGTTCTGGTTTCCTTGCCTGTTTCAGTGCAGATGTTTACCGGCTTTACATGGTAGGAGTCAAAATATTGGATTAAAAAAGCACAAAGTTATTGAGACATTTTATCGCAATAGTGTAGACTTAAAAGGTATAACATTGAAGTTGTAGATTAAAGTGAATTTTAACATACTGGTACAGTGATTTACCCCAAATATATAAATGTATTCAGCAAAGACAAATTCGATTACAGTTTCTCCTTACCAACTTTTAGTTTGGCACAGCAGTTAATTTGAGATTGAAATTGACTTGATTTGAGACATGCATTTTGAATGTAAAATCAACGTCTGTGTCAAGCTGGAAGTTGGTAAAGAGAACTGTGTGAAGAGTTTTGAAAAAGTGACAGAAGTATTAAGAAATGTGTCGTGATGATTGTAAAAAAAAAAAAAAAACTGTAAATGCTGTTCTTTTGAACCTTTTATTCATCAAATAATCCTGAAAACAAACTAAAATTTGAATTTAAATATTAAGAATGATTTCTTAAGGATCCAGCCAGGTGTAATGGCTTCCCAAAATGTAATTGTGCTATCACAGGAATAAATTACATTTTTAAATATATTAAAATAGAAAACAATAATAAACTTATATCTGACAATGTTACTGTTCAGACTGCATTTTAGATCAAATGAATGCAGCCTTGGTGAGCAACAATTTGTTATACTTCAAACTTTTGTATAGTATACTGCAAGAACATGAGTGTAAACAGATTTTCTTTGTCTTAACAAACTGAGGGACAAATTGAAGTTGTTTTCTGTGGTAACTGACAGCATGTAAAATATTTACTTGCATTTAACCCAGAACATTTCTTTGAAAGAAATCTGTGGGACAATCTTCTGCTGTTGTCACAACACAGTCCTTATGCAATTAAGCTCTAGTTGGGGTGTGAGTTGAATCTTTCACAGACTGGTACTCATTCTCTCATTCTGCTGTAAGGATGAGCTTCGCGTGTGTCATTGGTTGAGCCATGGATCAGTGAAACCACTCATGTCGTCACAGCCTTGGGGTCTGACGCACAATTGGAGCCAATGAGAGGGCAACTTGAGTTTGTGTGTGTGTGTGAGAAGTTGTCGGCTTTTTCAATAGTACAGGGGACAATACAGGGAGGTTACATAAAGACATGGCACACACACACACACACACACACACACACACACATAAAATACACCCAAACAATCCCTTCACAGTCCTGAACAACCGTAATGTTGAATAACACACAGGTATTGTGTACTACTTATGAAACCATTTGTCTCTATTGTCTGGTGCAGAGAACAATTGAAAAGTGGGTCAGTGGGCTGAAAAAAAATCAGCTCCTAACATTTCAGTTTGAGCATTTTTTTCCCAGAGAGCGTTTTCTGCGTGACATGCACGACCCCATTAGCTCACTTACCAAGCTCTTTCAGAACACAACCTCAGTGAGGAAGACATCTGTCTGTATTAGTTGATTTTCCCACTAAGGTTATAATGTTAGTCAAGTTGTTTTCTGCAAAAAAACAAAACAAAAAAATTATAATTTTCACAATAATCTTTAAGGGTGCTCACACTTGTGGTTCAGTTTTCTTGGTTCTTTTGGTCTGGACCAAAAAAGAAAATTCAAAATTGAGTTGCTTAGATTTGCTTAGCATTCACACTGTGATTTTTAACACCAAACCTAAAGATACAAAACAAAGAAACCCTCATTTTATGACATATTTGGCGACGGAACTTGTCGAACATAAAACAATGCTGTGTGCTGGGCTAAATGCTCTCGCTGCATATGCGTACATATGATGGTATATGATGGAGCTGAGAACTTTTGAAGAGCTTATAAAAAATGTAAAAGAGTCAAAACAGCGGCAGGAATCCCGCGGTTCTGATGCCTGTACTGAACTGTGATGGGCAACATCGCGACTATGACGGGAAACAACAGGTAGGCCTATGCTAGAGCATTCTGTCCTTTTTAGGGTCGCGTCTTATGACATCATGTACTGTTTTTGGTTTGTTTACAAGTCTTTGGTCCGTGTTGCGTTCATGTTTCATTCTAACCACATCAGGGTTCGGATGGCAGCATTCACACTCAAATGAACCGCTCTGAGGGTGTTTTCACACTGACAGTTTAGTTCGGAACAGGTCACTGTTCGCATAAAAAATTGCCAATGTGAAAGCTGTCATCCGGACCTGGGAGCGCACTGAGGTACCGCGAATGTGAAAGCTGTCATCCGGACCTGGGAGCGCACTGAGGTACCGAACCCAAGACTACCTGGAGGAGGTGGTCTAAGGCTACATTCAGACTGTCAGTCCAAATCCGATATCTGAGCACATCCGGTTGAAATCCGATCAGATTTAACTAGTGTGAAAAACAAAAAACAAAAAAATCACATGAAATTCGATTACAAATACGTTTCAAGCTACAACCATATATCCTATTCAAATCGCATTTCTGGAAATCTGTATTTATTTAGCCTCAATAATTTAGTTACAAACACAGTTTCTGAATACTATTTACAGTACATATAAAAACACCATTAGTTACATGAGGCAAAATAAGTTAGAATAAAGGATAAACTGAAATTGACAGCATTTCAACAACTTCTGCTCACGTATTTGAAGGCTGCTATTGGATCATTGAGGGTAAACACCATATTGTGCGACTGTGCATTATTTTACAGAGTGCATACGGCCTACTAGCTACGTTCGGCCTTAAGAACAAATGGTGCAATGGAATAAAGTACAGATTTAGTTACAAACTAGCTAGTAACTAAGCCTCTAGTGTGGACTTTACGTTCCAATTTAAGAAAGGAGTTACGAACGGCTGGTGGAACCCTTCCCGGGGTTTGATAGAATCAAGTTGAGTGTGAAACCGCACCAACGGGGGGCACCAGGAACATTCATGCTCGGACTCGGACTGCAAAAAAACACCAGGGTTTGTTTTAATCAAACCAAACCTGCAAAGTGTGAACACACCCTATAAGTCTGTAAACCTTTTTGTGCCTTTGAGACTTAATTCAAGACAGTTTGGTGTTAGGTCTATTAGGTTTGCATTGATCCATTTATCAGTAAATAATAATGTAAAGTAGATAAATGTATGCTAAAATGCCAAAGTTGTATGGTCGGACTGAAGCGATGATGTTAAAACAATTTAAGCAAGTGTTTCCTAAAAATGGAAAAAAAATACAGAGTGGCCTTATGCTACCGCACAGGACGAATCACATCCAACAAGAGTAACTGATGACGCAACAGGAAGATGTCTGAAAGGAATGTCCAGGTGCTAACCCGGATTCTATCCAAAAAACATAAAACCACAGCTGCCCAACTCACTGCAGAATTAAATGACTCTCCTGTTTCCACCAAAACTGTTCGTCGGGAGCTCCACGAAGTCAATATTCATGGTCGGGCTGCTATAGCCAAACCTATGGTCACTTGTGCCAATGCCAAATGTCAGTTTCATTGGTGCCAACAGTGCAAATCTTGGGCTGTGGATAATGTGATAAATGTATTGTTCTCTGATGAGTCCTTTCCCTCATCTGTGGGAGTTACGGTGTGGAGAAGCCCCAAAGAGGCTTAACACCCGGACTGTTGCTGCCCAGAGTGAAGCACGGGGTGGATCAGTGATGGTTTGGGCTGCAATATCATGGCATCCCTTACTGTGCTTGATGAGCACAGGACTATGGGCAAAGGACTACCAAACCATTTTGGAGGATCATGTGCACCTAATGGTTCAAACATTGTACCCTGATGGGGGTGCTGTGTATCAGAATGATAATGCACCAATACACACAGCAAGACTTGTGACAGAATGGTTTGATGAACATGAAAGTGAAGTTGAACATCATGGCCTGCACAGTCACCAGATCTAAAAAATGTTAAACCACTGGAGGAGCAAGTCAGAAAACGTATCATCCACCAGCATCACATAGTGACCTGTTCACTGTTCTCGAAGAGGAATGGCTCAAAATCCCTCTGGCCACTGTGAAGGACTTGTATTTGTCATTCCCAAAAGTCAAGACAAAGTGTTGCTGTATTGGCCGCAAAGGTAGGCCTTACCTACATTTATTACCAAAAGGATTGTGGTCCTAAACTAAGTGTTCCAGTTTCATTGTCCAACCCCTGTAACTTATTTTTGTAATTTAAAATTGCCATTGATATGTTTTTCTGAGAGAATATGTGAAATGCTGACAGTGACAACACAAACAAATTGGTAGGATATGCAAAGGAGAAAAAAAGAGTAAACATCACACAACCTATGAGAAAGCAGAGTATTACCTTTATAATCATGATAGGTGGCATAGGCAAAACGCTGACAATCCATATGTGGGACCATCCGCAATCGCCAACTTTGAAGGGGAGAGTTCCTTGGGCTCACAGGTTAGGATAATATCCTATGTCAACAGCGCCTTCTACCGGACTATGACGATTATATTGCCAAACCATAAGTTTGATTTGATTTCATATAATCTGTTTTTAAGTGATTTTACCTTCTAACAGAGTAACATGTAAACTCCAGGAACCTCCTATTTCAAAAAATATATATAATAATAATAATAATAAAAAAATTCAACCAATTAATTTAGGTTTACCTGATTTCACTTTCTCGAATCAATAAATCAGGCCATCAACACATTCCCTTTGAACAGCACCAAAATGGCAGTGGGAAGATAAACTGTAAAAACATAGGCTACTCTTTAAAGTAAATGTTATTACAATGTTAGTCCTGATATAATTCAATATTTTAGACCATGTTTGAGGGAATAAGGCTTAATTTCGTGACTTCACAAGATCATAAGCGCAGGCGCGCTGTAATACCAGTTTCCACAGAGACTGTAACGTTAATTTCGTGAGGGTTGGAAGTCGAGAGCTCGCGATTTATTTAGCCAAACCATGATTTAAATGAAAATTGTGTTATATTACTGTTTAAAATTCGTGTGAAAGATTTTCAGAAAGGTTAATTGTTTAATATTATTTATTACTCACTGTCTGATGTTACACAGCCCTTATAAGATAAGTTATAAATAGTTAGGCTACCATTAGCTGTTATGAGAGAAACGTCAGAAAGACGTCAAAAGAAAAATAGGTCGGAGCAGTTTATGTTGCTAGGCAATCCAGAAAGTTCAGTTCATGCTTATCAGTTCGTACCATAGACTGTAAAAACACGCCAAATTACACATACAAATATACACAAATATCTACAACAGAGTAACGTTAGGCCTAACGTTAGCTATCTCCAGGTTAGTCTACATTTTGTGATTCAACAGTGTAACCTTCTTTCCAACTGAAGATAACGTTATTTGGTTAAGGATACACATCGAGGTAAAGGTGAGAACATTCTCGTGAATCATTCAGTTATATTTAGTTTTTTGAAATAGGGCTTATTCACCTTCTTTCATTTAGATAGGTGGGCAAATGCATTTTTGTCTCAGTGCATGCATTGTTTTAGTTTGACTTGGGACTATATTAGGGGGAAGCACAGGTGAAGCACTGCTACTTGGGCGCAGAGATATCACGCCCAAGTAGCAGTGCTTCGCCTGTGCTTCCCCCTAATATAGTCCTTAATATATAAGTCAATATCTGCCTAGGAAATCGCCTAGTGTTAATCTGCATCGCTATTTGTACTTGTTGTGAATACGCAGGCCACAAGAAGTAATTAGGTGGGTTTTTTTATTTTTTATATCACTTTTACTCAGGACATGCTAGCTGGCAACAAAGGATTCCATTCATTATGCTAAGCTAAGCTAGCGCCAACCCTGTCAAACTAAAACAATGCATGCACTGAGACAAAAATGCATTTGCCCACCTATCTAAATGTAGGAAAGAAGGTGAATAAGCTCTATTTCAAAAAACGGTGGAGTGTTCCTTTAAAACAATTAAAAATATCTGCCAGTTGGTTAGAATAATAAACTTAATTTAAAGGGAAAACAAGTATTTTTCTTACCCATTAGCAGATTTTTTTCTTGTTTTTTTGTCACTCAATCGTGATACGTAGACAAAATACAAGACTTTTTGTGTAATTTTGCTTCTCAAGTAAATGATTTATATATATATACACTGTATATATATATATATATATATATATATATATCCACAGGGCATTTATGCTATTATGGAAAAACTACACTCTTGAAATCATTGTTGTATCAGCCTTATTTTGTGTCTTTGAATATCCCGTGTGTATCATTCTTATTGGCAGTGGCTCAGTGGTGGGGCGGCAGTGGCTCAGTGGTTCATGTAGATTGTCTACAAACCGGAAGGTTGGTGGTTCAATCCCCGGTTCCACCTGACCAAGTGTCGAGGTGTCCTTGAGCAAGACACCTAACCCCAGCTGCTCCCGACGAGCTGGATCGCCTTGCATGGCTGACACCGCCGTCGGTGTATGAATGAGTGAGTGAATGGGTGAACGTGAGGCAATATTGTAAAGCGCTTTGGTGGCCATTGGGTCTGTGAAAGCGCTATATAAATGCAGTCCATTTACCATTTATTTGTAAAAGTTTTTCATTTAAATTAAATGCTGTTAAAAGCAAAATTCATTGATCTGAAATATTTCCTTAATCTGTTTACTACATAGGCCTATGTGACCCTGGACCACAAAACCAGTCTTATGGGTAAGTTTTATTAAATTGAGATTTATACATCATCTGAAAGCTGAATACATAATCTTTCCATTGATGTATGGTTTGTTAGGATAGGACAATATTTGGCCGAGATACAACATATTTGCAAATCTGGAATCTGAGGATACAGAAAAATCGAAATATTGAGAAAATCGCCTTTAAAGTTGTCCATTTTTATTGGCAATAGTGCTGCATCCATTCACAAAAATAAATGTTTTATATATTTAAGGTGGGACATTTACAAAATATCTTCATGGAACATGATCTTTACTTAATATCCAAATGATTTTTGGCATAAAAGAAAAATCTATAATTTTGACCCATACAATGTTTTGTTGGCTATTGCCACAAATATACCCGTGCAACATAAGACTGGTTTTGTGATCCAGGGTCACATATGAGTTATAAGAATCAATCTTACATTTTATATACACAGGCTAATGGGAGACAGTTTTTTAGAGCGTGTCCAAGACTACAGTGCCACCTGTGTTCAGGAGGAATGGGCAGAGCGAGCACCCCTGGCACGCCCAATATCTGCAAAAGGAAGACGACGGGCATTACCACAAGACTCAAACCAGAAGAGTATCACAGACTGGCACAGAACACTGAACAAGAATGAAACAGCCTTCTCACCAAAGACTAAAATATCTTTGGAATATCGTCAAGAGACCTTGAACAGAGTGTCTGCTCAAGTTGATCAAATGATCAGGCATCAGGCCAAATCATCAAGAGGTCCCAGAAAACATTTGTTTAAAAGCTTGCAAAATTCTGAACAATCGTGCAGCAGTTTAGAAGTGTCAGTGAGAAAACTTCCCAGAAGTCCATTAGAAACAAACCAGCCAGACCTAAAAAATCTAAGGGACACCCCAAGACAAGATGTAAACTATATTCGAAGTTCACCCAGCAGCCTGACAGGTCAGGCCACCTTTATGACTGAAAAGGGGCAAACTTATTTTCCACCTGCTTCATCAGAGATTACAGAGTCTCTAAGTCAGAGTCAGAGTCGCTTAACAGATACAAACCTCTGCCTACTATCAAACCACAACCTCCTCTAGACACAAACACAAATTCTTCTGTGTAATAAAAACTCCAGTAAAACTGTCCAATAAAATTGTCAGCATCCAACAAGTTTGATGACAAAGTTGTTTACTGCTATTGCAATTTACAGGACTACTAATCTTATGGAGCTCAGTCTCTCTTTCAGTTCAGAGTATGAGAAAGTGGTTTAAAGTTTGACTCCATGGGCCCTGAAGACATTTTTGTGCTGTTTGTATTGTGGCCTAAATTAAATTTGCTTATCTGGATTAATACATTGCATAGTTGATATTTCGAACCTATTAAATGCATTCACACTATATATATATAAAACAGATTTTTTTTTTCGTTATTCTGTCTGTTCGTCATCATGTCTGACCTGTCATCCACAATAGATGTTTTATTTTATTGAAATAATAAAAATGTACTTTATGTGCATGGTACATGGTAAAAAATAAGTTTTATATTGCTGAAGCATTAATAATTATAATAGTAATTCTCAAAACTCGCACGGCAAAATGTGTCACAAAATATAATAGAACTGTCCATGGTGCTGAACATTCGAACTAACGTTAGGTTATTTTAAATTATTAAATATAATATTCTGGTTTTGGATGCCTCGTGCCTGGTCTTAATGTGAGTCAAGACCAGTCATTCTGATGGCAATGTTTTAACATGACTATTAACAGATTTAAGTTTTTCTTTTCTTTTGTTATTTCTTTTTTCTTTACTTTTTCTTTTTTTTTTACGAGAGCTCTCATGTCTCCCTCTGGTGGATCTTTTAAGTTCAAACCAAATAAGCAACGCAATTTCACTTTATAGAGCACTAGAGCCTGATCAATAAATGTGTCAAATCAAAGTTTATTATCTAAATGCACAACAATTCAGCATGCAGCAGTATTTGCTGATGCAGTGAAATATGCCTATTCAAGCTACAAATACAGATAAAGAAAAATTTAAATAAAAACAAGACGGGCTATTTGCACTTAAAGGGACTTGTGTAAAGGACACTCCGAGTTAGATAATTATGGCCATTTAACAATGAATCCGAATAGGCTTTAGAGTAGCCTACATCATTTCTAATATTTTATGTGTTATGAGCAGTTTGAAGTGCAGGCTGTTTGGACGTATACTTGTGAATTTGGACTTTTGGTTGAAACCTTAGTTTACTGTGGTATTGTCCTAGTAAAAAATTACATTAGTGTTTGTGAGTTGTGACCTCATTTTCAGCCGATACACTGATAAGATAAAAAGTTTGGAGTGTCAGAGGCCCATAATGTAGACCCTGCAAGCAGAACTGTTTATTTCACACGACGCAAAGCTCGGTACAAAATGACAGATGTAAATCATAGAAACCTGTTAAGATGCATTAGTCCTTGTTTCCCTGCGCGTGCGTGAACGCGAGCTGTAGTGAAGTGTGCTCGCGCTCGAGTCTCTCCGCCCAGAGCGTGATGGAGAGATGGAGAGAGACCTGTAACACGTCACCGTCCGAATCACAGCAAACCGGGAAAAAATCTGGGAGCAGCTCATCAAGTAAGTCAAAACTCGACGTGTACCTAAAGTGCATAATTTTATCCTTTTCAAAACATACCAAAACAGTTCTGTCGATGTAATTTGTATTATTTGTTATTAATCATACGGACTCTGGTGTTATGAAATTAACTCGCTCAAATGATAAGTGCATGTCTATTATAGTTTTTTTTTAATACATTTGTGTAAACTTTACTTTTGTCGTCAAGATTTGAATTGTTTTGTTACCGATTATCAGCTATTTAATATTGGCTAAGCATATTCTGAATGATTCAGTGGTCTATTCCCTCAGATGATACAAACTTGAAAATTAATTTGATCAACTTCCTCTAATCTTTTATTTCATTGTTTTATTTTATATAATTTAATTATATGTCCCTTTCCTTATTTCTGTATTGGTAAAGCTCTAAAGCTTGAAATCACATTTCTTTTCTCTGTACAAATTTCACTTAATTTCATTTAAAAAAAATACTAGAAAGTGCAACAATGTTTTCCAAAATACAATTTAGTTGCAAGATATGTTTAGTTTACTTTTGTTGCATCAACAGACTGTTTATGTATGTATGTACACTACAGTATATATGTTCAGTGTGGTTCAGATATTATATGTGAACCACATCTATTCTATCTAGTTTTCTGATGATATTTTCTCTGTCATCTTATAAATGCAAGCAGAGTTGAACTGCTCTGATTTAAACTGTCAACTTTGAACTTTGTTTCTTTGTGTAATTAGAAAAAAATGAACTCTGACTCCATCAGGTCCATGTAACTATAAAATAGTACAGCATTGTGCAGTTAGATGATCACTATAAAACTTCCCAGACCAGTTCATGAAAATCAAATCTTCCCACCTTCATTTGCTCTGTTGCCTTTCACTTTGCATCGACCTATGGTTTACTCAGCAATCCATCTTGCATATTAAGGTTCTCTCCGTAATTTTCTTTGTGGTGGCATTGTTCCATGTGCTTGACACCTGTAAGACACTGTAAATCACCGTGTAAAAGTTATTCTTAAAAAAAAAAAAAGAACTATACAAATAATTTATCTAAATGCTTTTAGAAATATTGTTGTATGCAACAATGTTGTAAAAAATACAACGCATTTAGTTGCAAGACATTAGTCACCAAGTCAAAAGTGAATCTTCAATGTTAATAAGAGCAATTTACCAGCAAACACTCACTATTGTGATGATTGTATTCGTGTGTGCTTGACATTTAATCACGGCACAGTAAATCCCAGTAAGTGGACCAGTGTCCAGATGGCAGGTGTTTTCAAGGAGCACCTGTGAGACACTGAACAAACACCACTATGTGGATTCTACATCCTCAATATTTATCTCCCCCTTTAGATTGATCATTGGGCAGAACATGATAATAGTAATTAGACTGAATAAGACATCTGTCAGGGTTTAGGTGTCATCGGGGGAATGGTTTTGAAAGATTTCAGATCCTCTGTCTCCTTATTCACCAAACTCCATCTAAACATTAGCATCTGTACCTGTGCAGAGACAGCAGGCTGTTGACTCGAGCATTACGTTTGTATGCATGTGCAGGAGCACTATTGACCAGTCTGTTAATGATTGACACGTACATTCCCACTGTGACAGGATGAGAGGCGTCCGGTTGCCAGGCATCATGTGGGGTGGGGACAGCCAGTAGTGTGAAGGAGAGCTTGTGTCTGCTCTTAAAATGTTTCATGGTTGCTGAAGCAAATAATCCAATGGAAATTTGCTGCTACTGCCTCTGATATGTTGTGTAGATTTGGTTTAGAACGTTTATAATCAGTCTCTGTTTACCACCCATTACATCTACTGTGTCTAACACTAGTGGTTTTGCTGTAAACAGAGTTATCTGAATTAACAATCATTTATACTGAATACTTTTATAGTTTTTGTTATTTTTTAAATAAATAGTTAGACTTTTGATCGAATTAGATTAAATGCTAATTGTATTAAATGATTAGATGTTTTTACATTTTCTGTTTTCATTTGAAAGTTTTAGTAATTTTGTTGTTTTTGTCATTTTTATTAGCTTATATATTTTTTTTAAATATGCCTATACATTTTTATTAAGTTTTAGGTTTTAGTTTATTTAATTGTATTAATTTGAGTACTTTAACCTTTACTAAACAAAAGTGAGAAATGTTGCCTTGGCAACTAGCTGAAAGAAAATAATTTTATGTCTTTTATACTTATTTTATTTCAGTTAATATTTATTGTATTTCAAGTAATGAAAATGTAAAAGGTATTGGTCATTTTCTGCCAGGACAGTATCTGTTAAGTTTAAAACACAACAAAATAGGGGTAAACACCAATGGAAAATTCCATATCCATAATTCCATGTACTTTTTCATAAAGTACATTGGGCCCTATTTTTATGGACCTTTCTTTTCTATGGCAGGTAGTAATGAGTGGCTTCACTGTAATACTGTTATGGGTTACATTTTATTTTACAGTACTTACATGTAAATACAGGTAAATACAGGGGTTAAGTTAAGGTGTAGGTTCAGGGTTAGTACCTAGTTATTACCCAGTTATTGTAATTACTGTAATAAGTACATAGTATGTACACGGGGAACTGGGCTGTAAAATAAAGTGCTACGCTGTCATGATTACCAAAGTCAACATTTTAATTAAATGAAGTGTATTAATTATCATGTTTAATATTCTTAAGGGATCTTGTTGCTGACATCCACTTAACAAGAATAATTAACTTAAGCTGATAATGTTCTCTTGAGGAAAATGCCAGGATTGAAAAACCGAACCACATGGGCACCACTTTTGCTGAAGACATCCCACATCACTTCCTGTGCCAACGGCTGCTCTCTGGGCATTACCGCTCATCTGACATATGTGAATACTGACCCCGAACCTGTGGAGGGTAAGAGATCATGCACACATACACTCTTGTACAAAACTTAGAGGTACAACAGCATGTCACTGGGGCAGGACCATTATAGATACATCTGTGTACGTTATTTACCCATACAAGTTCATAGCAGCACCTCAAGGGAACATTAAGGCACCTTTTAGGGGTTTATAAGGTACAAAGTTGCCCTTTTAAAGGTACTGTCCCAGTGAAATGTTGTTGTATCCCTAAAGATACAATTGTAGATGGCCTTGACAGTGTACCACAGAACAATTCAAACACACTGAACATGTAAAAGGTAAGAAAACAAAGACTTAAATAAAACAATGTCCTCGTCACCTGCTCAGGTGTGTTTGTGTATCCTCTGGGGGAGAAGGAGGTGGTGGTGGGTTTTGAGGCAGTGGTGTCTGGCAGGCTGGTCAGTGTGGAGCTCCAGAGCCGAGCGGACTGCTGTTTGGACTGCTGCCCAGGATCAGCGCTGCACACACAGTGTGGTCACAGCAAGGAGTGGGGATGCTGTGGAGGAACAGGTCTGGAGATGCAGTGCTCCAACGGTGAGCGTTTTAAAGCCAGTTCACACCAAGTACGATAACTAAATATAACTATAACAACTACATGAGCGTCCACACCAACTGACGATAACGTTGTGTATTGTAAGCACGCTTATGTCTTCTGCCGCTTTAAATGCTTGAGCTTTTTAACGCCCGGTAGATTCTGATTGGCTGTCAATGTTTTTATCCATCATCATCTGGAAAAAATCATTCTGATTCTGAAAAACTCTCTGAAAAAGAATTAACGTAGAATTATAACAATAATTCTTTAACCCACACATTGTTGTTTACATTCACTCCAAGCTGTTAACATGAAATTCTTATTTAATCTTGACAAACTGTATGTCATTAGGATTCCAACTTCAATATTGGACCATTGTTTACGATAAAATAATTGTAATAATAATCATCTCTCTAGGATCCTCAGGTGAGGAAGAAATTTGGACTTGCATGTGCACTTCAGCTGACACACACAATCACTACTTCTTTCCAGCAAGGAATCTGCAAGCTTACACACGAACACACACACACGTTGGGTTTCCATGTTTTATGGTGACTTTCTATAGACAACATAATTTTTTTATACTGTACAAACTGTATATTCTATCCCCTTACCCTAAACCTAAACATAACCCTCACAGAAAACCTTCTGCATTTTTACATTATCAAAAAACATAATTCTGTATGATTTAGAAGCTGTTTTCCTCATGGGGACCAAAAAATGTCCCCACAAGGTCAAAGATTTCTGGTATTGCCTTTCTTATGGGGACAATTTGTCCCCATAATGTAAGGTTTACCAGAACCACACACACTTGCATATTACATTAACAAGATTAACATATTGGTCCATTTCATTATGAAAACTGCCTCATTATGGAAGTTATTGAAAGGTTATATAAGCTAAGAAGCTAAGAGAAGCATGACAAGACACGTCATCGCCACTGATCTTTATTGCTGTTCTCTTGAAACACTGATTCCAGATAAAGAAAAAGCAGTTCTTTCTATTGTCACAATTCACAAGCACACACTAAAGAAGTGTATTTGGTGTTCTCATAAATCTTGCGTTCTCTCTTTAGTGCTTTGTACTTGTACAGTGTGAAGTGTGAGGGCAGCATTCATTATTGCTTAGAGCTCTGTTGGCTCTGTGCCTGCACTTGAATGGTCCTTCTATCAATATACTGTACAAATATTTCAATTTGGGTCTTTCTGTAAAAATTCGGAAAATTGAACATTATTATTGTGTGTTTTGAAACGTTTTAGATAAAATCCTGGCATGCCAACAACATTATTTTTCAGGTCTTTGAGAGATTGTTGCACTTTTTCCATTTCAGGTCATCTGTTGCTGGATGAGGACCTGGAGAGGAGCACTTTTATTGTGAGCACAGGACAGATTGGACCGCTAGATATTGTGTCTGTTGTCATCAGTACCACCCTTGAACTTCCCACACTTGAAAATGGTGCAATCCGCCTGGTCTATCCTTCAGTGCTCACACCTATAGTCAGAACACGGATCCAACCAGGAAAAAGTGAAAATGGGGGGAAATCAGAGGAGAACAGGTAAAGCTGACGTCTTTAATTCTTCTTTATTGCTGCTACTACTAATAATAATTGCAGTGGTCCTAAAAAGTATGGCCACACTTAAAGGGTTAGTTCACCCAAAAACAAAAATGATGTCATTAAGTTACTCACCCTCATGTCGTTCCAAACCCATAAGACTTTCATTCGTCTTCGAAACATAAATTAAGATCTTTTTAATGAAATCTAAAAGATTTTTGTCCCTCCATTGACAGTCTACGCAACTACCACTTTAACATCAAAAAGTTCACAAAGAAACTGAATTGAGCAGCTCAGTCCATATTTTCTGAAAAAACAATTGCTTTATATTATGAAAATATTTAATTTAGGCTTTTAGTCACATGAAAGTCTTACGGGTTTGGAATAATATGAGGGTGAGTTAAAGGGTTAGTTCAGCCAAAAATTTAAATGATCCCATAATTGACTTGCCCTTAAGCCATCCTAGGTGTATACGACTTTCTTCTTTCAGCCAAACACAGAGTTATATTAAAAAATATCCTGGCTCTTCCGAGATTTAATGGGAGTGAATGGTACCTTCTTTTTTGAAGCCCAAAAAAGCACATTCATCCATCATAAAAGTCATCCATACAGCTCCAATAAAGCGAAGCGATGCGTTTTTTGTAAGAAAAATATCCATAATTATAACTTTATAAACTGTAATCACTAGTAATGTCGATATAGCATATATATAGTCTATTTCCATTACATTTTAAGGCCACTGTATATTCAAATTCATAAAACATATGTAAAACATAGGCTACCCTACCATTCAAAAGTTTGGGGTCAGTAAAAATTATTTTGAAAGCTGCTGCATTTATTTGATTAAAATACAATACAAACAGAAATATTGTGGAAATATTATTACAATGTAAAATAACTGTTTTCTATTTTTATGTATTTTAAAAATGTGTTTTATTCCTTTGTTGGCAAAGCTGAATTTTCAGCATCATTACTCCAGTCTTCAGTGTCAAACGATCCTTCAGAAATCATTCAAATATGCTGATCTGGTGCTCAAAAAACATTTCTTATTATTATATTATTATCAATGCATTGTAAAGGGTATATTTTTGATAAAACACCCTTACGTTTTGCTTTATAATTTACACCACCTGAATAACAAATTGTGAGTTTGCCCTCCCAAGAATCCTATTTAACGTCTCTCCTTCAGCCCGACTACGTGCTTTGGCAATGTGTCTGGAAAGCAGGAGAGGATGCTGGGAGTCAGGCAGCAGTGCACACATGCTCTGCTCACCAGCTCTGCCACCAACCTCTCGCCTTATCAGCTCAGCTTCCAGCTGCTGGTTCGAGGAGCCTGTCTGCTGGCCGGTAACATTTATATCTTTCTGTCCAATCCATAAAACATACTACAGCAAGAGCTTAAATGTAAAAGCAGGAAAGAACTATGATATCTGGAGGAGGAGACAAAAAGCGGGCTTGTCTCTTACCTGTCTTTGTCCGTCACAGAAGGACAAGAGCCCCCTTTTAAGAGCATTGTACATTCATGCAGGTCCAGTTTGTGTTCTGAAATAATCCAGTTAGTGTAAAACTTGGCATGGACATCTGTGATTATGATAGACATCAGTGAGCCTGCCAGAAGGAGCCAAAGCGTGTGTGTGAGTGTTTGGCTCAGGCTCCAGGCCACTAGAACAGAGGAAAGAGATTGAGGCAGGGTTATATAGAGTCCTAAATCACAGTGGTGACACTGTTCTGCTCCAGAGGAAAGTGGCCACTCTGTTTCAGCCGTCTTGACTTTAATGGACATTGAGCTGGACACTCCAAAGAAATAACTTTTTTGAAAACTGAACCATGGTAATATACATTTTTATATTATATAAATATAAAATATATAATACCAACAATATAAATGTACCATGTTAATACAATATTTGTTTGTACATGTATCAGATTATTAAAATTTTTTAGACATGTACCTTGGTAATATTGTGTTAATTTTACATTTACCTTGGTAATATCATGAAGTATACTGTAGTATATGAATATGGTACTCGTTCAGTTCAAAAGTTTGGGGTCGGTAAGATTTTTTTATGTTTCTGAAAGAAGTCTCTAATGCTCACCAAGGCTGCTATTATTTGATCAATAATATAGTAAAACAAGCAATATTGTGAAATATTATTACAATTTAAAATAACCGTTTCCTATTTTTATATATTTTCATTGTAATTTATTCCTGTAATTCCTGTAATTTTCAGCATCATTACTTCAGTGTCACATGATCCTTCAGAAATCATTCAGATATGATGGATTTGGTGCTTAAGAAACATTTATTAGTATTATTAGTATTATTTTATCAATGCTGAAAACAGCTGTGCTGCTTAATATTTTTGTGGAAACCATGATTTATTTTTTCAGGATACTCTGATGAATAGAAAGTACAAAAGAACAGAATTTATTTGAAATCTTTTGTAACATTACTTTGCTAAAGTATTCTTTTATTTTTACTTTCTAACTGTCCCTAAACTTTTGAATGGCTATAATATTTGAAAAAAAACGTTAAAGAAAGAAACCAAAATAATATCCATTTTAAAAAGCAAATTCAAAAGTTAAAACATATTATTGTGATCAAAATTATTCAACCCCCATTTCAATTCAGGTTTATTGGCAAAATTTACAAACATTCAGCTGTTTGCAATGAACAAATAAAAAAAGTGGTTTCCCCAAATTCAACTGAAAATGAAACTTTTAATGACTTCTGCAGTCTCAAAACTATTCAACCCCTTCATGGCAAGCATCTTTAGTACTTAGTAGAACACCCTTTTGCTGTTATGAAAACGAGTTGTATAGACAGACACCAGCTTCTGGCAGTGTTTCTGAGGAATCTTAGCCCATTCCTCATGAGCAATTGACCGCGTTGACGCGCAATTACACTTGCAGAGGGAGCATGTGAAACCCGAGGGAGGGTTCTAGCAGACCAATCACAGCGCTTGTGTCCGCGTAGAGTTGACGCGTTGTTACATTTTTGGAGAGGTGCACGTCAGGGTACGCCGAAGGGTACGCGCGCTACACACAGCCTACGACGTAGCTACGGCGTGAGTTCGACGCAGAAGCATAAATAGGCCTTTAGAGTTCTGGCATGTTGCCACCAAGTTTTGCTGCAGGTCTTTTGCAGTCATTCAAGGGTTTTTCTGAACCTGCCAAATCTTGTTGCAGCCGGTGATAGGTTCCTTTTTCTGCCCCGTCCAGGTAGTGTAACCACTGTTCTTTTAATTTTGAATTTGTGAACTATGCTTCCAACGGTGTTTCTAAGAACATTTAGTGCCTTCACTATCTTTTTGTATCCTGTTCCTTGTTTGTTAAGGGCAATATCTTCTCTGTTTTTACTTAGCCGTGTTTCTAAAATGCAGTCAAACGTGACACTCAACAAACCTAGCCAGTTCAGATATTTCATGTGTTCTAGGTCAAGCACACCTGGTGCAACTAATGAAGCCCTTGATTAGTTGCATCAGGTGTGCTTGAGACAACACATGTTTTGCAGATTTGTGTTGTTGTGAGGGATTCTGTTCAGGGGATTGAATAATTTTGAGACTGCAGAAGTCATTAAAAGTTGCATTTTCAGTCGAATTTGGGGAAACCACTTAACATTTATTGTGTTGAGCTATTTCAATTACTTTTGTTTGATTTGTTCATTGCAAACCGCTGAATGTCTGTAAATGTTGCCAATAAACCACTTTTTCAAGATTTGCAATGGGGGTTGAATAATTTTGATTACAACATGGTTGAACTGATTATAAAGCCAACAACTTTGTTTTAATATTATACTCTAACCTTTTTTGTTAGTTTAATTGATGTTTTATATGCATATCAAGGTTTATATTAAATGGCTGACTGAAATGTAATTCAAGAGATTCAGGATAAATTGTATTATAGCTTTAGTTCCCTGAGGCTTAGATGTCAAAGATTCCCACCAATAATATTCTTTAACAGCAACTAATCAAATCAGTGCTGAAATGTCATGTGAACAGGCTCTGTAACCTCTTTTTATGCCGTCTCTGCATTTGCAGGTCTGGAAAGCCCCACCCATGCCCTGCGTGCGGATGCTGACCCCAGTGCACAGTCTGCGTCTGCAACCTACATCACACTGGCCGAGGAGCATCCATGTGACCGACATCTGGAAATAATACTACACCTTAGCGGTGAGAGCTAGGCCTAAAATGTTAAAATCGAAAACTTGTTGGTCATTCTGGTAACACCTCCACAGCTATTTTCTAGTTATGCATGTCATATAGAAAAGTAAAAGAAAAATGCAGAAAGACCAAAATCACCAAAACTGTGTTTAGATTGCATTTCATTAACATGATTTCATCATAAATTTTGCTTCTACAACTCAAATTATGCTACAAAATGTTTTTATACAGCTAATGAAAATGTACACTTTATAGCAAAAAATACAGCTGATGCCTTTACTAGTAAGACAATAGACTTTTAACCGAAAGGTGGGACTTCCCTTTCTACAGTTACCAAATTGAGCATGGCCATTTCTCCCTTCTGTTTTTCTATGAGTGAAAAATGGTCAGCTAAATACTGTAAATCATAAACTTCAGTGTTGTGCCAAATCCTACCCTTCTTGGACCCCAAAGCATGACTGACTTTTTTGAGTAGACTATTCAGTGCCTGATGGGAAATCATACAATATTGCTTTTAATACTATACCATTTAAAAGTTTGGGGTCAGGTTTTGAAAGAAGTTCACTAAGGCTGCATTTATTTGATCAATGTAATATATTATGTCTTTTGAAATATAAATGGTCAATATAAAGTTTGAATCATCAGTTAGACTGCTAACCCATCATACTCTATGCAATATAGCAGAAGGCTGACAAGAAAAGCTTTTTGATCAGCTAGAACAAAATATGACCATAAGGCATCAGGTATTATAAACGGTTACTTCTTGGATGGGGGTTAGAATTTGGCACAATTCCATCAGTGTAATCACCTACAAGTCACTGCCACTGTTGCCTGCAGAGCCTCACAGCCCATTGGTCATCTTAGAGAGGGGCCTGCTCACATTTAGTGAATATGAGCAGCAGATCCGTGCTCGTCGTGATTTCATTCGCTGTGCCCGAAAGGAGGCAGAGTCTGAGAAGAGGGTAAGATTACTGGTGTTAAACACTTGCATTGCTGACTTTCATCGTGATTGTCTTTTAAGAACAGTATTATATATTTGTTACTGCATGTGTGCATGTGCCTCCTCCAGCTGGAGTTCGTGCGGAGACGCTATCATAAGGATCTGCTCTTGAACCCGGTCCTGATGCTTAACTTCTCCCCAGATCTGCTGTCAGAACCAACAGAACTGCAGCAGGCCAGCAGGGAACTCATCTTCCTCATTGAAAACAGCAGCACAATGACACAGCACAACATCAACAAGATCAAGGTTCTTGCGACCTTCTGTATGAGCAGCTGTGTGTGAACAGTGCAGTTTTTTTTTTTTTTGTCTTAATTGCTTCAGTACATACTTTTTTTCTTTGGTTCTTAAAATATGTGTTACCACCAGAAGTTAGTAGCCCGCAAAATTAAGCAAATTAAATATGGATCTGAAAGGATTCCACTCTGAATATGCAGTATTATGCAAGTTGAAAATAACCATAAATGTTCCTTGTGCTTTCATATTTTTGACAGGAGGGGATGTTAGTGGCCATCAAGAGTCTACCGAGCCGCACCATGCTGAACATCGCTGGCATCTGCTCTCCTGTCAGGCCTCTTTTCAGCTCCAGCAAGCCCTGCACAGATGTGAGTCAAGTCAAGTTACCTTTACATTTATAGCGCTTTACACACTACAGATTGTTTCAAATCAGCTTCACAGTAATAAACAGGAAAACAACAATCAATGATGCAAACTTCACCAAATATAGGACAAATTCTAATTCAGCTGTAAAGCAGCTTTACAAATACAATAGTGTCATTATTCAACTCAAGTCATTTCAGATTTGGTTCAGTCCAGTTCAATAACTGTAATGGCGGGTTCAGACTACACGATATCACCCCGATTTCTGCAAGATTCGTTTGACGTATTGTGTTGTGGTGATTTTGTAAACAACAATGGCCACCGGGATGCAAGAATTGATAAAGAGTTATATCTCATATAGTGTCATAGTGGACAACAACCGACGCTGCGTCTTTTCATGAAGTTCCGACAGAAAGACTAGCATGTTCAAAAAAATCTCGCTCATCCACCACGGGTTTCATCACATCTGTGATGTTGACCAATATGAGCACAGAAGCTCTTTCATACTCAGCTTTCATTCATGGCGAAACAAAAGAGACAATGGTATTGGTAATGGTAAGTGCTTTTTTCCTTTTTGGGGCTTTTCTGACAACAAGACAGTACAAAACCCGCCACTTCGGTAGCCATTGTTTGTTTACGCTCTTGTTTCGAGAAGTCAGTCGCTAGTTCCGCCTTCTCGATGACATCACGCACGTCGTTAAAGATAGCAAGCAATGATTGGACGGAAAGCAACATGTGCCTGAGATGTTTCTTGTCCCGAAACCGACAAGAATTTAGGGGTCAAAATCGCATAATCTGACACAGTGACTATCTTAACAGACGAGAGTTCAATTGCTTCCACCCCCTGCCCCCACTAGATTGTGTTCACAGTTCACAATTTTGATTCTGTACTGCCTTGCATTTGCAGCTGTTTACCCATGTTGCTTGGTAACGACGACACAGGAGAAGGCGGCAAAATGCATAGCGTTGCTCGCCTCTTATATATTGACTTTTGAACCTTTGGTTTTGTTTCCAAATTGCCAGCACATAATGGCACTTGCATCTATCTGCTGCAAATGTTCTAAAGAAAGCAGGAATCGATTTCTGCTGTAGGCGAGCAGAAATGACATACAATCGTCAGGAAAGTGAGTGAGAACGTTCATATCAGCAGCGAACAGTACCGGACATCACATGAACCATACCCCAGATCACCCTTTTTAGGCAGACTCGGGTATGGTTCGCGGGTGCACACCAGAGTTCAGAAAACAGCATTCACATCATCCAAAGGAACCAAACTCTGACGTCATTCGAACCCGGGTGCACAACAAAAGCGCTAATGTGAAAGCAACCTAAATTTAATCAATTATGAAATGAGTTCAATTCAGCTATAAGCAGCTCTACAGAAGACAATAGTGTCATTCACTATTCACTTTGAGTCAGTTCAGTGTTGATTCAATTCAGTTCAATAACAGTGTCGATGTTGCAAAACTAATTAATTATAAAATGGTCGATTCAGCTATAAAGCAGCTCTACAGAAGAGTGTACTGTCATCATCCAGCTCAATTCATTGTTCTCATCTAATAGTGCCAATGTAGTTAAATCGATAATGCAGTATTAAGGCCCGTTCACACCAAGGACGATAACTATAAAGATAAAGATAACGATAAAGATATCGATAAAGATATAGATCTGAATGCATTCTCAATATTAAAGAAGAGCAGAGTTCACACCACAGCGATAACAGCACAGAGAAACAATATCGTTGGAATCACTTTCAGAATGATTTTATCCAATCAGAATCAGGCCAATCAGAATCCATCCTGCTGTAACGAGCTTGTGCATTTAAAGCGGCAGACAAAGACGCACTTAGAATAAAGAGAATAACCGCTGGTGTGGACGCTAATATAGTTATCTATAGGTATCTTTATAGTTATCGTTCTTGGTGTGAACGGGCCTTTACTGAATATTAAGGGGTCAGATTTACTAAACAGGGCAAATTATCGTGAGACTGTAATCCCATAAAAGGGACAATGGGAGTGGAAAGTTCTGCAGGTGATCTACTGACAATGCACAAATTAAAGAACACAGAAGCAGCCATGTCAAGCACAAAATGGGTTAATGTAGGCTTTGAAGTCTGTGGTTTGCACTGGTGCAAGCTGTTAGTAAATCTGGCCCTAAGCGTCTTCTAAACCCCAGCTAAGCAAGCCAAAGGCAACAGTGAAAAAAAAAAAAAACTGGGAGAAACCAGGCTAAGTCGGAGGGCCAAATGAATAAACATTTAATTCAAGCTGCATCACAAGTCAGATTTGTAAGTGTTTCTCCAGACTCATCTTAGCTGTAGTAGCCAAACAAATCATCGTGTTTATTTCAAGAGAAACTCAGATGGAGGCTACATAGGGTTCTGGATGTGTGTGAGATGGTTGATGTTTACCTGGCTGTGAGGGACCTGGGGCCAATTGATAACCATCTCTGTCCAGGTCACTCGCTACTACTGGTTTCCATGACGCTGCATTATCAGGTTCAAGCAGGTCCAGGGTCTGGCAGGACAAAGTGCTTTAAAACAGCGAGAGCCATATGGCACTGTCATGCATTTTACAGCACGCAATGATCAAAAACAAACTTGTTTGCTCCATTATGCACCACTGCTTCACATCTACATCAAGAAAGGCTTCTCTAGAGGGGTTTTTCATATCATCTTAAGCTCTATGAACCATATTTACTTTTGTTAACATTTTTTTTTTTTACTAAGACTGTGGTGGGTAGACATTGTTGATTAACTCTGAAAATAATTTATAGATGCCTCAAGTGCTGTTATTTATGATAAAGCCATGTTTAACCTGGAATATTTCTTTAAAACCTCACTGTTTTCAAGGTTAAAGGGAATTCTGCCATTCTCTCCCTCTCTTGTTTCTCAGAGCACAGTGACTCAGGCATTGGAGTACATCCAGAAGATGCGCACTGACCAAGGTGGTGCTAACCTGTGGGGGACACTGTCCTGGGTTTATCAGCAGCCCGTCCACCGCAGCTGCCCACGACAGCTCTTCATCATCACCGACGGAACCTTTAGCAATGTAGGCCGTGTGTTAGAACTGGTCAGGAGGAACGCATGTAACGTCAGGTAAAACTAACGTTAGATTAAATCGGCATTGAAAACACTATGCCAGGCAACACATACTATAAAATAATACAAAAATGCAGTTTCAGCAAAAAACAAGAACAATAACAAAAAATATTACAGGTAAAATCTGAAAAGCCAGATCAAAGTCATGATCCATATCAGATAATCCACTCACATCCATATTTTGCTAGAAATGCTAATATTGCAAAGTAATTAATATCAATATATAGAGTCAGTCAGTAGTACATTATTCAAAAGGGATGCAGAAAATACCTTTTAAAACTTGAATAGAACCCTTTTAACACTAGCTATACACATTTTACATCAGTAAATAAATACTTTCAAAACTAACCTTAAAGTTATCTAAAATAAAATCATATCAGCATCCAAACATAAAAGCTAAACACCTTTTACTACAGCAAAAGATGCTTAACACATTCCACACTGGCAAACACTTTTGTCACCGGCTAAACACTTAGGCCAGCTAAACTCAAATCAATTTTATCCAAGGCATTACCATGGAAACACCCCATGCCTCAACAATGTATCTAAATCAAAAACACTTTGTAACTCGATTTCTAAACAATTTTTCAGGTATCTTTTCTGTATGTCTTACACACTCTAGTATCTGTTGATTTCACCTTAAAATGAATATCCCACATGACATTGTAAAGCTGAAGCTGAGAGAAATAATTTAATTGTACCGTGGTTCACATTATACAGCACAAAATTCCCCTCGCATAAATCACTGACTAATGTTTGAGAGAAATGCTCTTGAACAAAACACAGACACACACGTTCAGATATAGATTTCACTGTACTGGAACACAGACTCGTTATTGATACTCAGTCAAGACATTTAAAAGCTTTCGACCCAGACGGAGCAGACCTGAATTCAAAACAGCTTGTGTTGTGTGTGTGTCGTCTGGATTCTGTTTCCACTCAGACATTTAATTAGCCAAATGGTCCAGATTATTGTCAGAGGAATACTAAACATATTCTATTTTCTCTCACTTTCAATCCCTCATAGGACACTGGCAATCCATCGGAGACAAACATATGTCTTGAGTCATGAGAAATCGAATCACATACATACATAGGCTATGTTTGTCTCCGATGGATTGCCTATATATGAAGAGTTCGGTTGCAAAATATAGTTTTTTTTAGCTGCATGATTAATCGTTAAAAGATTGCGATCTTTATTCAAACACCCAGACGATTTCATTCCTAAATGACAGCGATTCGCCTGTCTCTATTAAACTTTGACAAAATCACACCAGAATATTCATATCTGCGTTGGCGCTGCCACTGAGCCAGAGAGAGCAGTTGTCATGTATAGATATGAAACAGCTTCACAAAAAGGCTTTTCAACCACACACAGTATCGTTATTTCTGTTACAAATATTCCTATCCCAGATCAGCAGTTTCAGAAATACTCAGTCCAGGCCATCTGGCACCAACAACCATGCCATGTTCTAAATCACTATTCTTCCCCATTCTGATGCTCAGTTTCAGTTTCAGCAGATCGTCTTCACCATGGCTATGTCCGAAATCGCCCCCCTAAACCCTTTAATAGGGCACTATTTCAGGGTACAGCCATTTGTAGTGGTGTCTGAACCCATAGTGGATGTTGAGTGCACTCATTCAATCCCACAATGCACTGCAATAACGAGTGTACAACTGATGTACGCTCAATGGCTATATAATACCCATAATGCACTGTGACAGTGATTGTCGCTGAATGGATTCCCGCGTCTCGCCTGGAGATGGCGCCGCAGCTCAATCAATCATCCATCCATTTTCCAATCCGCGCTGGTCCAGCGTAATATCATATATGCTAGTTTCCATAGCAGAGTTCAGGATACATTTTTTCTTTACTACTAGAGGTGCCAGTTTGCTACGTTTCAATTAATTATTAAACAACAGGCACAAACTATGCAAAAGCGGCAGCCCTTCCAGCTCAGCACAGCACATGCCTAAATGCATTAAGTTGCTTCCATGTGATTGGCTGATTAGGATATTTGTGTTAATGAGCAGTTGGATAGGTGTACCTGATAAAGTGGCCTGTGACTGAATTATTAATTCTTTGTAAAAACATGGATTGACAATGTGCTATGAGGGATTGAGAGTGAGTACATGATATACATTGTACATTTGTATAATATAAAGTATTTATGCCTACCTATGTTATAACTTATTTTTGGTGTTACAGGTGTTTCGGCCTGGGTCTTGGTCCTCAGGCCTGTCGAAGGCTACTGCAGGGCATTGCCAAGGTTACGGGAGGCAGTATGGAGTTTCTCAGTGAAGAAGAGAGGCTTCAGCCGAAGGTGCGAGAGTACACAGCGCCCTCTACAGGGAGCAGAGACAGAACTGCTATTATCAACTCTGCTTTTATGACATGCTGAGGACAATTTGATTTAAAATGTGCTTTTATGAAAGTTAAAAAAAATGTTTTATTGTTATACAAGTGCAATATCTTATATTGTCAGGCATGTGTTCAGTTGAGGACAAAAAAAAAAATGGAAACCTGTTTTCCCCCATTCTATAAGACTATATTATATAATAATAATTATTATTCACAATAATATTTAAATAATACATCCGTATATGACTATTGCAATAATACTATTGTATTATCAAATAAAAACAATTATTTAGAAATAATAATTAATATATTTATTATTATTCAAAATAATATTATTACTTAAATTATAAAAATTAAACAAATCAATAAATATATTCAATATATCTCAGTATATTACTTTTGCAATAATACTATTGTACTATAAAACAAAAACATATTTAGTAATAGTAACAATAATTATTATTTTATTTTACAGAACAACAGTAAAATTTCAATACTATTATTTATGTCTTTATTTCTTAATTACTGTAAAGCTTTTATTTTGGTTACAAAAAAATCTTACTGGTTGCTGAAAATTTTAATCTAGCCAAAATATTTAATAAACTAAGTGTACATGTGTTGAATGTTGTGAATGATGGGCATCTAAATTACAAAAACATACTGTGGTGACAGACACCATGATAAGTGATGGCATTTCTTGGTAAAACTTTGGTACCATGGTACTGAAATTCTTGTTCCACGGTATTTACATTGAACTCCAAGGTACTTGGAGAAAAATACCATGGTACTATCATGATACTTGTTCAATATACCATGAAAGTACTGCGTTACCACGTCCAAAAACATGGTAGTACCTTGAAACTTTCTGTGGACATCAGCAGAGCTGCTGTTGTGTAGTTACTAATGTTTCAATTATTCTCTACAGTTGATTAAATGTCTAAAGAAAGCTCTGGAACCCGTGTTGACGGATGTACGTATTGACTGGTACGTGCCGGACAATGTTGAGGCGCTTCTCTCACCAAATGAAATTCCTCCGCTCTATCCTGGCAACTGCCTGATTGGCTACTGCACTCTCTATGACATATCTGGATTCAGGGCCCAGAAAAGTGAGGTGGGAGACTGTACATTACCCCACTTAGTTTCATCTGTTCAATATTATGCCAAATGAAGAAATGTTATTATAAACTAAATTCATAGATTTGTATAAAGTCTTAGTGTGTGCACAATTTCTCATAAGCAGGTGAAGCCTCGTTCATACAGAAGCCGCCCACGTGGTTCATCGGGGTCTGTTTTCGAGCTCTCACCCTCCACTTCCGAGCTCCTTCAGCCTCTGGTTCCCCCGGAGGAGCGCGAGAGAGATGCTGTTAAAGAGTGCGGGGTGGAGGGAGACTTTGAAGAAGCATTGCGGGAGATTTCTCGAGAAATCTCGTCGGAATTCTCCTGCGCACATGCCACCGATATTGCTGTCAGCCCGGGTAAGACTATGGGATCCGTTTAAGATTTAACTGCATTGCATTGTGGGATAGCACATAATGTTCTCAGGTTGTATGTATTACATTGGTTCTCAACCTTTTTGACCTCAGGGCCCCTACACAACAATATCTGAAGGCCCCCCCCCCCACTTAAAATTTCAACCTGAGAAAATATTTTAGAACTTGGCATTAAATGTATATTCATTATAAAAATAACCAAATAATAATAAATGGTTTTAGCTCAATTTAATGCTTGTTTTGTCATATTTTAACTCATCTTAAGGCCCACTTGGAAGTTTGTTGAGGACCCCAGGCCCCTGGTTGAGAACCACTGACGTAGTAATAGAGCACAGTGTACATAATCAAAGTCCTTTTAAGACAAGTCATTTCACTCGGCGGCCATCTTTGAAACGCCTCTCAGGCATGCAAGTGCAGCTCCCATCTTTTTGAAAGGGGAAACATCAAATTCTCCAGAACTGTTCGCCAAGCTTACGATTAAATCTCATATTTAAAATAACCAATCAAATCTGACAACAACTGTCTCATAAATTTTGTTTCTTAACGCTCGAATCATGACAGAAAACGAAATTTTTCAGGTTGGATCAAGTGATGACTTTACCAATCGGCGATTGGCTCTTATTTAGAAGGCGGGACTTATTCCGCCATCTTGAGCGTTCCACCTTTCCCCATTCAAAACAATACGCGCGACGCATCTTGTGTAATTCTATAGTCTTTGACATAATGCATACTCAAAGGGATAGTCCACCCAAAAAAGACACATTTATGCACTTTTTCCTCTGTGGAACACAAAAAAATATATTTTGAATAATGTTTGTAACCAAACAGTTTTGGTTCCCATTGTCTTTCATAGTATTTTTTTGTCCATTCAATGGAGGTCAATAGGAACCGAAACTGTGGTTACTAACTTTCTTCAAAATATCTTCTTTTGTGTTCCACAGAAGAAAAAAAGTCACACAGGTTTTTAAACACAATGCGGGTAAGTAAACGATGACTGCATGCTGGATGGATCATTTTTAGGTGGACTGTCCCTTTAAAAAAGCAGTAGAAGCCATTCTAAACATACCTTACGTGTGTGTTATCTACAGGTGGTGACACTGACTACAGCACCAGCGATGTGCGCTGGCGTATTCAACAGGCTTCGTATGTTCAAGATCAGTACGTGTTGACACACTGTTCTCTGAGCAGCGAGAGGGCCTTCTCGTCTGTTTCTCCCCAAGCGGAGAGCTCTGTGCTGGGCATGGGTTCTCTGCCACACGGCTTGGAGAGAATGGAGCCAACACAGGGTCGAGGCCTCTCCCGCTGGGAATCTCCGTGGACTCAGAATGCCACCTCTTCAGGGGACACAGATTCTGCATCAGGGAAGGTGACATCAGCATGACATTTGTATTTAAGAATTCACTTCACATTGAGTAGAGAGAGTTTAACGTCAGTTTACATGTGCAATACCAGTAATATAAACAAGACAAGGCAGCCTTAAAGGAATAGTTCACTTATTTACACACCCTCAAGTTGTTTCAAACCTGTATTATTATTTTTCTTCTGCTAAAAAAAAAAAAAAAGATATTTTGAAGAATGTCGGAAACCAAACCAAGTTGATGTACCCCATTGACTTCCATAGTATTTTTTCCTTCTATGGAAGTCAATGGGGTACATCAACTGTCTGGTTACTGACATTGTTCAAAATATCTTTTTGTGTTCAGCAGAAGAAATAAATTCATACAGGTTTGAAACAACTTGAGGGTGTGTAAATGATGACAGAATTTTCATTTTTAAGTGAACTATTCCTTTAACATAAAATAGAAATAAATAATTCAAAAGTATAATCCTAACTGGAAGTCTATGCATGTTTCTGTAGGCTGGCAAGCTCTTAGACCGTGATGAGTCTCGTCTCAGGCAGAGGGCGCTAGCTCGCTCTGCTCTGGCTGGCCGAAGTTTCTCATCTCCGCAGGGTGACCTGGACATGCACCGCCTGAGGAGGGCACTAGAGAGGGTCTCATTTGAACAGGCCTTGGGGGGTCGACTGGAGGAGAGTGACACAGACACCCAAAGCACTTCACGAGGAGGTTTATCCCACCCCAGTCTGACTGACTCCAGTGAGGGAAAACATATACCTTTATGCATTAACATAAATACACGGATGCATAAACAATTTGGTCCAAATATTAAATAATCTTTTTCTTTTCACCTACCACTGTCTTTCCAGATGGCCTCCTGTTCCCTGCTTCCCCACTAGACTGGGACACCTTCACCGACCCTGAATGCCTGTTTTCAGCCGCTCCTCCAGGCGAGTTCCAGGCTTCAGGGGCCCAGTGTCGCTCAGTGATCCACGGCAAGCTGGGAGGACGGGCCGTATCCTGGGAGGTCCATGTGGATCTGTCCCTTTTGTGGGACACGGAGAACTCAGCAACCCTGCCACCCAGCACCGGGGCCTGGGATGAGATTATCCACCAGCTGACCGCACGATCCGTCATCACAGACTTTGAAAACATAGCGGAGAAAGAAACAGATATTGAAGTTGAAAGAGGTCTGATAGGAATAAGAGTAAAAAACAAAATGTTTGGGTTTTAAATTGAAAACTGATCCATCAACATATTCTCTTGTTTGAATGTGTATTCTGGTATGGGCGTGCACGTAGGACCTTCCAAGCGGTACAGAATGAAAGCCATCCAGACCAGCAAAAGTTGTGGAATTGTCTGCATGTACACAAGCTTCAACACTACAGACACCAATGCAAGAAATCAACCTCAGGGTACAGATGCACGACACACAGGTACACACAAACAGCACATGTACACCACACACAATCTCACATAAAGACTGTGACACAAAATAGATATGCTAATCTAACAGGTACATATTTTATTGATGAATGAAATGAAATTCCCCTGTGTGTGTGTGTGTGTGTGTGTGTGTGTGTGTGTGTGTGTGTGTGTGTGTGTGTGTGTGTGTGTGTGTGTGTGTCAGGTGTGCGGTTTATTACCAGACTCAGTTCTCATTCCGGCAGCAGAAGACAAAAGTTGTGCTCGGTGGGATTTGGACGCCACCCCTCCAGCAGAGGCAGTGAAGAGACAGAAGATACACACACCTCGACAGGTATCTTATCAATTATATATGTACACCCACATATAGTACATTTAAGTAACATACCACTTACCAAAGTTTATGTTCAGTATTTAAAAAAAAAAAGAGATTAACACTTATTCAGCAAGGACACATTAAAATGATCAAAAGTGAAAAAGATTTCCATTTCAAATAAATGCTGTTCTTTTGGACTTTCAATTCATTAAAGAATCCTGAAAAACGTATTATGGTTTCCACAAAAATATGAAGCAGCACAACTGTTTTCAACATTGATAATAAGAAATGTTTCTTGAGTGGCCAATCAGCATATTAGAATGATTTCTGAAGGATCATGTGACACTGAAGACTGGAGTAATGATGCTGGAAATTCAGCTTTGCATCACAAGAATAAATTCAGTTTCCATTTTAAAATTCATATAGAAAACAGTTATTTTAAATGTAATAATATTTCACAATATTACCGTTTTTTGTTTTTTTTTGGATGCAGACAGAGACGACACACCTGCATCCCCTTGTAGCATGACATCCTGGGATAGCAGTGAGTATATGAGAAAAAAAGAATGCATTAAGGTGCGGTCACATTGGTGACATTTTGGTGAAATTTCGCAGACAAAAAAAGGTCCAATGTATTTAGTGTAGCGATGCATTAGGCATGAATTCATTTTCAAACCATGCAGCTTTCTGCTGGTCAATGCTGTGGAATTTGAGTAGGAAACTTTTTCATCAAACAACATTAAGTGGGACCGTCCGCACCTATAGTATTATTTATACCTTAAAAATGAACCAACATCATAACAAGAAGATGGCTCAAACCTGAGCCACCCAGCCATACTCAGTGGATGGACATTGTGCAGGAAATATTCAACATGGAAAGAATGACCTTTATTCTAAGATTGAAAGAAGCTGAATTTAAAGGAAAATGGGACAAATGGATAGCATATAAAATAGCATTAGAAACTGTGTAATCTGAATGTTTTGTTTTGTATCACGACATCCAGTTGCTGTCTTATGTTTAATTGTTCATTTTATTTTATTTTTGCATTTTGTAAACATACTTAAAACTGAGATCATCATATTATTTGTTTTATCTGCTTAAAACAATAAAGACAAGAGTGAGAAAAAAATGAACCAACATCTGAATGGTGAATTGTGGGAGTAATGATGGTGTGTCTTTCAGGCACAGGAGGGAGCGTCAGTCCATCAGCGGTGTCGTCTCGCTCTCAGCGCTCTGTGGAGAGCTTCTTCGGCTCCAAGTCTGCATAAGTATCACAAATTGTAATGATTTATACTTCATTATGCTAATACACTGAATTTCATTGTATTCTCTCCAGGTTCAATCTGGGAAGACTAAAGGGCAATAATGGAAAACAAGCTCCTCTCAAACCTCACTGTTTCTCTGCAGAGACTGACAGACACATAGAGAGAGACACGCCTGACTACTTGCCATTGGTTGGTGTAATTGCATACTGTGCCCTGGGTAGATTACTTACAAATTGTAATCTATTAAGGATTACACATTACATTATGAAAATTGTAGTTAGTAGCGGAATCTATTAGATTACTGATTTCAGGTAATCTAATCAGACTACTTTCCGATTACTTTTGACCTAACTCGTTTATAACAGATTTGAATGGGATTATTGTATACCATTTTGATTAATAGTAATTATTTAAATCATATATCAAATTAAATAAAAAATAAATAATATGTTGAATAATTAAATCATAAATATGTACAATTAAAATGAATACATTATTTTAAAATCAAAACAAATCAAAATAAAACACTTGAATAGTAAAAATATAAATATTTTGTTTACCTGCATGTTAGTGTGACTTGTTAACTTATTAAAATGTTGACTGGGGATATTTTGGGGATATTTAATTTAATTTTATCAATCAATAAATTCCTCTTGAAATAAACTTTGTTGTATTTTTTAAATTTAATACTGTGAAGCTGCTTTGATACAATCTGTATTGTGAAAAGCGCTATACAAATAAACTTCAAATAAATATTTGAGGTCTAAGGGGTTCAGCTGACAAAAAAGTTTGGGAATACCTGCATTATATGAACAAACATTTATAAAGATGAAGAGTGATGAATTACATGGCCAAAGTCTGCCGGGTTTTAAATATTTTTATCCAGACTTCCAGAATCAATTAGTGAAGGTCAATGGATATGATGACGCATAGTATTTTATAGCCGTACAGAACACTGACATTGTTTAACAGATGAGGTGCTTTTGTCCCCAAATTTAGAAGCATGGATCACAAATTAATTTACATGACCATTCTATATTGTGAATATAGTCAAAGCTAATCGGTATGACATAGTAGAATTTTTTTGAAAATAAATTAAATAATTAGGCATAGTCAGTAAATGAATAATTTACTGCCATTTTGTGAATATGTAATCAAGTGATCCATAAAAAAGTAACTGTAATCTGATTATGCGCATTTTAAAACGTAATAATCTAATTACAAGTATATATTTTTATTTTATTTTTGTAATCCAGATTACATGTAATCAGTTACTACCCAGCACTGCATACTGATTTACAGAACTACTCAACGTAAAGCCAGTGTCACCCACTTCACCTCTCGTGTCCCCACAGGTACGCCTTCAGTTGGCGTCAGGTGCGTTTCTGCTGTCCGAATCGTACTCCGAGTGCATCCAGATCCCTCTGGACCGCCTGAAGAGAGCGTCCCCATACCTGAGCCACCGCAGCAGTCTGAGCCCTCCTTTCCATTGTACTTCACCACCCGCCACCGCTTCAGCAAGACACATGCAAGAGTCATGGTCCAACTCTTTAGAGGAGGGTTCTCCAAAATTGATGGGTGGAGTCCCACAGGTTGATAGTGGACGTGGCTCTGAGGCTGACACGTGTGAAGGTCCTCCGTTGGATCCTGCGGATCCTCATGGAGAGAAACTGGAGCAGATGGACGTAGAAAGCTCCAGTTGGGCCACGGCGGTAGCTCTGGCCTGGCTGGAGCACCGCTGCGCTGGGTTCTTTGTGGAGTGGGAATTGGTGGCTGCCAAGGCAGATTTCTGGCTGAAGTGTCAATCGCTGTCAGAGGGCGTTGACCTGGTAGGGTTGAGGGCAGCGGCCAGGCAGCTTTTTCTGCTGTTGCGTCACTGGGACGAAAATATTAAACTGAACGTGCTCTGCTACAACCCCAATAACATGTGAGGAGCTGACCTCAAAGATGAAGTTCTTGGGTCTTTAATTGAATTTAAACCAGGAAATTAATCCTGTTGGCTAGACCCGCAATTCAACTTTATAGCAGAATAGAATTCATCTAAGATGTCCTTTAAAAAGGAACGGAGATAAAGCTGAATTATGGGTTGTGTTTCGGTTTCTCTCCTGCCCAGACCACAAAACTGTACAAGCTTTGCCTTAATCTATGGGCTTCAGTTTAATTATGCAGTAGAATGTAGTTCACTGTTATCAACTGCAGGTCTGACAGCACTTTATGCTAGCAATAGCAAAATGACTAGTATTGGATGGTTAATAAAACTAATCACCAACATAAACAGTTCACCAAAATGACACATTCTTGCCTTAATTTACACTACCATTCAGAAGTCAGTAAGATTTGGGGTTTTTTTTTAAAGTAAAACTTTTATTCAGCAAGGATGCATTAAATTGATCAAAAGTGACGGTAAAGACATTTACAACGTTACAAAATGTTTCAATTTCAAATCAATGCTGTTCTTTTGCTTTCAATCCATCAATCCTAAAAAAAAATGCATCAGTTTTCAAACAAATATAAAGCAGCACAACTGTTTTCAATACTGATAATAATAAGAACTGTTTCTTGAGCAGCATTCAGCATTCAGCTTTACTAATCACAGGAATAAATTAGCCTACATTTTTAAATATATTAAAAAAAGAAGTTATTTTAATTTGTAATAAAATTTCACAATATTACTGTATTTTTGATCAAATAAATGCAGTCTATGTGAACGTAAGAGACTTTTTCCATAAACATTTTAAAAATCTTACCTACCCCAAATTTTGAACGGTAGTGTACAGCTTGTACAGCTGCTTGAATCTGATAAAGCAGGTTTGTTTTTTTGTTTTTTATCACGTTTTAGACTAAACTGGACAATTTTTAAACCACCTTTTTCTTGCAATGACTGATTCTCTCAGTCCAGTTTTGCTAAATATTGGTCAATTCCATTTTCTTAGGATCATTTGTCTGTTTATTTTGCCTGCTTGCTTTTAGTCTCCTTGAAATATTTTGAATTTAGGCATTTAGTTTGTTCCTTAAAAGTTTGCATAAATGCAAGAGTTTTCTGGTAACACCACATAAACTGTGCAAACCATGGGGCTATATTTTTCATGTGCAAAAAAAGGGATGATAACTATGGTAGTATATTAGAGATACAATGTATGTTATGAAATTATGACTTTATTTTGTATCACTTACAAATCTATACAATAAAATGCTCTGAATGATAGCAAATGATGCTTCTTCAGGTTAAGATATAAGTATAATTTCAAACAGTAAGGGCTGTAATCGTTCACTGTACCTTCAACCTGGTTTTGCCCAGACTTTTGTAGCTTTGAGCCTGTCATTAACCTTGGAAATGTAATAATATCATGGACTACAGTTGCATTGTGATTAGCGATAACACTTTGGATTAAGCAAATGTATTTCATGCAAAGAAAATAAAAAACCCAACTGCAAACAGATGTTTATAAGAACACTCATTCACTCTTCATCACAGAAAAATTTAAATCACACCCAAAATGTTAAGCATTTCAGCACTCCATCTAACTGTTCACTCTAGAAAAGGAAAAACCATAAAGAACACAAAATAATGAAAAAGGCTCAAGACAGTAACCAAACACAGGCACTACTGGAGGTTTATGGTTGCCTTAAACTAAAAAGAAATGGAAAAGCAGATCTATGCTGTTCCTTTGTGCCCTATACATGTAACTAGTGGCTGTGATCCTGTTGAGCTTACAGTCACAACTCTATGGTTGGAAAACAGTTAAAGGGATATTTCACCAAAAATGAAACTTCTGTCATAATTTACTCACCCTCACCCTTTATTTCTTCTGCAGAACACAAAATAAGACATTTCGAGATTTTTTTTGTCCATACAATGTAAACCAATGGGCCCAAAGTTTCTTGTTTTTTCCGACAGAAGAAATGCATACAGGTTCTGGAACTACATGAGGGTAGGTAAATAACAACTTTTTCATTTTTATTTGGGTCAACTAGCCCTTTACATGGAAACAAACCCCTAAATAGCTTTGAATAAAGGGATAATTATGAACTAACTTTTATTTGAATTCATATTTGATTCATAATCAAATTCATAATTTAATTTAATTTAATGTCACAGTTGAAATGCAGATATATTTTGTTATATTTATATATAGTATATATATAACATCTTTAGGCCCTTGTACCTGAAAATAATGCGTCCAAGGGTGACAACAAGAGATCATTGAGGTCTCAAAGGTCAACAGTGCTGATATGCTGCAAACAGCATTTTTTTTATACAAATTTCCTTCCAAAAAAGATCCACACAACATTCACATTTCCCGCTCCGACATCCGAGACAGAGCATTCCATTAGTCCTTAAGAATCCTGAGAAGCATTGTAAACTCTCTGTACCCCTATATATTAACATCACACTACCTCCATTAGCAAAACCCCTAGATACGATTTGATCATACTCAGGACACAGGTCGCTGGCCACCCGTTTGCCACTCTGGTACAGCGAGTGCCCCGGTCACACCAGGGTTCAGTTGCGCTTAGCCTTGTTCTCTGACCTCTGAGACGGAAGAGCTGGGGTTGGGTTGAGCCACAAACAGAGCAGGATGATGAGATGGCAGACATGCAGCGATAGAGAGCTGTAGTTGGTGGACGGATACGTGTTCCAGGACAGCTCTATCAGACCCAGAATCAACACCCTAAAAGAGAGTGAAACATACAGGAATGATTCCTAATCAACTATAATCGTGCACAGTTGTGTGTGACAAAGCTTGATAACACTTTACAATAAGGTTCCATATGTTAACATTCGTTAATGCATGAGGTATTACGAACTAACAATACAAAATATTGTTAAAAAACGTAATCAGTGATACCTAATCAGGGTTCAACTTTGTCTGCTTATAAACCTATGCATACATATACACCGATGAGCCAAAACATTATGACCACCTCCCTAATTTGCTGTTGGTCCTGCGCATGCTGCCAAAAACAGCGCCGACCCATGAAAGCATGGCCTCTACAAGACCCCTGAAGGTGTCCTGTGGTATCTGGCACCAAGACTTTAGCAGCAGATCCGTCAAGTCCTGTAGGTTGTGAGGTGGAGCCCCCGTGGATCAAACTTGTTGGTCCAGTACATCCCACAGATCCCCAATTGGATTGAGATCTGGGGTATTTGGAGACCAGAGCAACACCTTGAACTCTTCATCACGTTCCTCAAACCTTTCCTGAACAATGTGTGGCAGAGTGCATTATCCTGCTCAAGGAAAGCACTTGTCATGAAGGGGTCTACTTGGTCTGCAACAATATTTAGCTAGTTGGCACGTGTCAGATTTATGTCCACGTGAATGGCTGGACCCAGGGATTCCCAGCATATCACCACAAACCTTGACGTTAAAGAGATACTCAGACCCAGTTGCTTTGCCAAAACAATTTGGCCCTTGTCAAAGTCACTCAGATCTTTATTCCTGCCCATTTCTCCTGCATCCAACACGCTGATAACGAGAACTGAGTGTTTGCTTACATCTAATTTACCCAGACTACAATATGTGGCCTTGTTAGGAGATCAATATTTGCATCAACTGTCACTGGTCATCATATATTGGCTCATCCATGTATATACAAACACAACAAGAACAAACAACTAAAAAGTTATATGAAGAAAAAATAACACATTAGAACATGTCTGTGCTGTACCTGAGAAGATGGGCAAGCTTCTTGACTCCTCCACTCCACAGAAGGTAGGGGAGCGAATGGAAGTACCAGACATAAAACTGATAATGCAGAGATCTACTGAAGCACATGCCGATAAAGTTAGAGGTGAACAAAACCAGGACTGTCTGTATTATCCGAGTTAAGGATCTGTTTTCATCTCATCAACTAGGACTAATAATGCAAGTTTCAGGAATACCTGGGATATTTCAACTATTTAAAACAAATCAATCATATGTTTGATTTAATCACCCATAAAAAGGATATGATCAGCATCAAGCTTCTGTACAGTCTCTTTTCTCTCAGATGGATCTTTTAGAATAGACCAAATGCTGTTCCCAGACCTGTAAAGAACACACATTTTTTATAAAGATGCAGTCAGTTAATTTAAACCATATTCCCAGACCTGTAGCATATTTAGTTTACTAAAAAGTAAACTTCTAATAATGATTTTGTTCAACAAATCATGGGGGGGAAAAAATACTATGGAAGCCAATGGGGCCCATCAACAGTTTGGTTTAACATTCTTCAATGTGTTCAGCAAAAGAAAGAAATTCATACAGGTTTGGAACAACTTGAGGGTGAGCAAATGATGACAGAATTTTCATTTTTGGGTGATCTATGCCTTTAAGGGCCACCTCATGTAAAATGTAACCTTGATTTTTGTACCTCTTCCATCTCTTCAGTGCGAACAGAAGCAATGTTGTAATGTGAGCCAGAAGCAGCACTAGGTGGAAGTATCGATTTAAAAACACATCCTCGGGAAGAAAACGCCAGTTCACGGTCCACTTAAACAGAAACTGCCTGCCCAGGTCAAAGGCCCGGCTAACATACCCGAGAGGGTTCACTAAGAGGAACGGCAGTCCCAGTAACAGCTGTTAAAAAGGGGAGTGGTACAAGAAAAGTTGGTGTGAAATAGCAAAAAGACATTTGAATCACTTAATAAATAAGTGAATGCGTTTACTTATGTGTGTCTAACCTGAATGACAGCACAGAGAGTGAGCTTGGGTAACGTTTTCCAAAGACCGAACTCACTCAAGAGGAGGAAGAGGAGACCAGGAGCGAAGAGCAGAACGTTCATCTTCACAGACACAGCTAAACTGTCCATAGAACAGAGAAATATTTACTTTAAATACATGCACACACAGCTGAAATGACCAGTCACATATAGTTTTGAAGAGATCAAGCATTGTAATATACAGCAGTAGTGGATCACATGAAAAATGCGATTGTCTCAGCCTTTTTTTTTTTTTTTTTTAAAGCAGAAGCTCTGTTCTTTCCATTGATACACTGCATGTTCAGTTACATACAAAAAAAATATTCTGGGGGCCATGAATTTATTTTTATTTTTATGATAAAAAATGCTACCAGTGGCTGACAACTTAAAAAAATAAAAATGTAGAATGAAGATGTTGCTTCTACTTGCCTATAAATGGCACATCCTAGAGTCCAGTGGCCGTCCAGGAAGAGATTGATGGCTCCAAATAAAAGCATCATGGCCACCGGATCATTAAAGAGACGCAAGATGAAGATGGAGTGAATCCGATACGAAGCACAGCAGATGAAGAAGAACACATATGGAGGAACCTAGAGAAGAATAAACGGACAAGCACTTAATAAGACAGACAAAATCAGAACAATGAAAGCAATCTTCTGTAAATATCTAAAAACCATAATAAACTAGAAATCAGCAATGTATTGAAATATAGGTAAGGTTTTTTTTATCATTTTAAGTAGTAATGAGAAGTTGCTTATGCTTGAATTCAGAGGTTCAAGTCTTGCAAAAGTTATTTATTGATGGTATTCATTTCTTTCAAACCAGAAATCTTAGTCACCCCAAACATTCGAATGGCAGCATGTACACTTCAAATTCATAGTGAAAATATCCTGGCTATTCTTGGGTTTAAAAAATTTTTTTTAATAAAATTTGACTAGACAGTAGTAGTTTTTGAGTTTATTGCCATATCAGCATCACCAGCTATTACATGGCAGATCCATATTACACATTTAACAACATAATATCATAAGTATAACATAATGAAAACAACCTTAGACAAAAAAAAAAAAAAAAAAGTACATGTATGACTGGACAGAATTACACATAATGATAAATTACATGGATTTGTTTAATATGGAGTTCTTCTTACCTTTTTGGTGTGATGGTAAATGCGGAACACAAGAAAGAGAGTGATGAGGTAGAACACAGCGAACACGTACTGACCCAAACGAATATTCTGTCCATGATCAGTAAGATAATACAGCCCTGTGAATATATACACAAAACCAGCTGGATACCTGAAACACAAATATATACAATCCAGCAAATGATCAGTGGCCAGGTTTCCATATAATATATCATTCCCAGAGCTGTACAAGAACAAGTACACTACTGGACATCTAAAGGCTGGAATAAACGACATGACTTTTGCCCCGATTTGCATTCTGGAGGAGTCAATGCTAGTTCCTGAAAGTCAAAGCCAATCTTGTAGATTTTGGTCAGTCAGAAAATCATCTAGTTTATGATGGGCACAGTCGGAAGATAACAAACATGTCTAATATTTTGAGCTGATTTTAGAACACATATAGTTTTCATTTGCCACGCATCTCCTAGCTTACAAGGTGCATGTTTCTGCATGAGTTCAGAACTACTTGAAAGTATTGTAGTGTGTAATTCTCAGTTGTTTAGTGTATGATGCCCAGTTTTTCTCTTAAAACATTTAAAGTCGGCAAGTTTAATGTCAAGTGTTTTAAAATCTGTTCAGATTTCAAAGTTGTGTAGTGTATTCTAGCCTCATAGTTCACACAAAAAATGTTATTCTGTCATAATTTACTCACCCACACATTGTTCCAAACCTATATGCATTCTATATGCTTTACCTATATTTCTTTCTTCTGCTGAACCAAAAATAAGATATTTTGAAGAATGTCTGTAACCAAACAATTGATGGGCTCTATTGACTTGAATAGATTAGAAAAAATATATATACTATGGAAGTCAATGGGGCCCATCAACTGTTTGGTTACAAGTCAAGTCAATTCAAGTATATTTGTATAGCGCTTTTCACAATACAGATTGTATCAAAGCAGCTTCACAGTATTACATTTAAATAATACAACAAGGTTTGTTTCTAGTGGAATTTATTTATTGATAAAATTAAATTAAATATCCCCAAAATATCCCCAACTGAGGTTACAGACACTCTTAAAAATTTCTTATTTTTGTGTTCAGCAGAAGAAACAAACAACAATGTTCATTCAGGTTTGGAAGAACTTCAGGGAAAGTAGATGACAGAATATTCACTTTTGGGTGAACTATCCCTTTATTGATATTCTGAACAATTGTGAATATGCTAAATTTATGTAATTCTCCATATTACCTGTAGCGAAAAACAAAATTAGTAATAATTAGTAATGAATGAACAAGGGCCAGAAGATTTTGGCAGGTGTTTGAAAAGTGTTATGTGTTAAATAGCATGTATAAATTACATAACTCTGCATTTCAAATTAATATTTTTCCAACTCTGACGGTATATACATTATATACATATATTTAAGTTGACACTTACACCAGCGGTCCCGTGTCGCCTTTCAGCTGTGTGTAGTCATATGTGCCGTTAATAACGCCCTCCACCTCATCCATGTACGCCTTCCAGTCAATCTCTGTATCTACACACACAACATTTACATCATTAGACAGAGGAATTAGGATAGCACTTGTCTTTTAATCGGCATCACTTTGCAGAGTGCGATTCAGGATTCAGTGTCCAGTGTCATGTTGTCATTTTAGCTTTATTGTGCGCGTGACTCGGTGACATTAGCAGTGCGTCTCTGCACGTGCTCCCTTCCGAGATAAAGAACACTAATTTAACACACTTTATAGTGGAACGTAAATGCAACCGTTCAGTCTGTAAGAAATAAATTAATAAACAATTGCATCAACAGCATGCACTAGTACAGTATCCTATTTGAATAGATAATGCAGAATTGAATGATGCTCTGTTTCTTTACTCTGCAGTTCCATAAATGAATTGTTGACTATTATAATTATTCAAAGATCATGTCAGTGATTGACTTCTAATGCACTTACATGCAACTCTTTGGATCACCCATATGTTAATCACAATTTCCAGGAGCCAAAGTACGGCCGTGATCAAGAACGTGTACTCTGCTTTGAACAACACCATGTGTTTGTCCTGCCATATGGAGGAAAGTGTTCTCTGAAATCTTGATGGAAGAGTAACATTAGATGATTTCTTCTTTCCTGCTGCCATGTTGGCCGCCTTGGTGAAGTCAGCGTCAGCGATTTCAACAAACGCGTGTCGAAACCGGAAATACTGAATAGCAAATTAAAAGTCACTAAGGCTATTTAAATGCCTATTTAAGTTGTTTTTAATTTTTATTTTTATTGTCAATATATGTATTTATATGTATACAAATATATTTATTTCAACTTATTTTTGCATTATGTTCGTTTAAAATGTTTCAATGGCATTCCAATGCAATTTCTATTAAAGGAAAGCTGCAGAGGACAAACTGATCAACAACAAAAACTTATAATTTTCACATAAAGTATATGTTTAAATGTGTTTGGCGAGTCACCAGATTCAGTCAGGCAAATTTCACAGCTACCCACGTTGACGTACCACGTGACCCAAACAACATCGTTTCCGGGAATGAATTCAGGAGGATCGTGTGAGTGATAAAGGTGATGTTCTGCTCCTTATTCACGCGATGTTCATTTCTGTTGTTTCAGACAGAACTTTAATATTTGTTTATGAGCATGTACATATGTAATAGTGGTCAAAGCATTTGGATTAAAATCTTTAAAGGTCATTTATGGGTGACCTTTTCACACATATCCTCCTGTTCACACATTTCATTTTGACAGCCGACAAATTATTCACCATGTTTGGAGAACTGTTATTATTGTTATGTATATATTAATGTGGAGGTGTTGGAAGTGTTTTTATACCGGTTTTCCTTAAATCGACGATTTAAAAAAAAACACCCCAAAATCCCATGGACTAACATTGTCGGAATGTTTATAAGGCGCAACTATCACTTCTAATGTAAACGCACACATACAAGCTATTTGAAGTTGCTCTCTCTCTCTCTCTCTCTCTCTCTCTCTCTCTCTCTCTCTCTCTCTCTCTCTCTCTCTCTCTCTCTTATTATTGCTTTTTTTATTTATCCATCCATCCATGACAGCCAGAACACTCTGCCTGTGCCTAACAACCACCAGAAAACCTAGCAATTCCTCAGAACTAGAATTAGTTTTTTTCTGAACTGTATAACCTTTCCTTCAAACCAGAATTTCTCAAGCCAACAAATGAATACATGTATAAATTAAAAATGTAGTAATAAGAATGAAAATGAATACTGAATCAAATCCCCATTAGTTCGTTTTATTCATCTTGGTGCTTACATCTGTTCACTATTATTTGACACTGTGTTCAGTAGTCTAGAGAAGAGGAAGAGGGCGAGGTGGAAGATGGAGGATTTCCCCATCCGGACACTGGAGATTGTGTGTTTGGGTTCGAGTGTGGCTCTCTCTGGTCTGTTTTATTACATCTACAGGAAGAAACACAAAACTGTGGGCAAGCTTAATGTGAGTACTGAGTAGCAATGCAATAATGATAATTAAGACAGCTTTATAGCTCAAATAACACAGATATAAAGGATAGGATCACAATACTGTAAATGAAGCTTAATTTGTATTGAACTCAGATATATGGAATTAGTGCTTTGGATTAAAAGTGTCTGCTATATGAAGTGAAAGAGTATGAGAATTAGAGAAACACATTTTTGTAAAAAAAAGAAACTCATTTGTTTTTGATGTTAGGAAGCTCCAGTTCTGCCGCTGGATGAGAAGTTAACGGATCTTTTAAATGCCTCACCGGGGAAGTGTCTGCAGTATGTGGTCATCGAGGGTAACCTATATTTTTCACCATATAGTGTCTCAGCTGATGTGAAGAATATAAGTCGGTCTCTCTTTCAATTCCACTGATTTGCTTTCTGTCTTTCTTTTTCTGTAGGTACAGTTCAGCCTGTAGGGGAACCATTAAGGAGTCAGTTTCAGGAAGGCAGTGTTGGTGTCATCCAGAAACTGCTCCTCCGAGAACACAAGCTTGTGTGGAACAGTTTAGCACGCACCTGGTAAAACCTGGTCCCTTGCTCTTATAAATATACATTACCGGTCAAAAGTTTGGGGTCAGCAAGATTTTAGATTTATCTTTTATAAAAAAAAATCATCCTTTTATTCAGCAAGGATGCATCAAAAGGACTTTTATATGCATATAAAAAGACATTTATAATGTTAAAATTATTTAACAAATTATTTAAAATAAATGTTGTTCTTTTGAACTTTCTATTCCTGAAAAAAAAGATTAAAAAAATTAGGCATCACAACTGTTTTCAACATTTATAATAAAAAAAGTTTTTTTTTTTTTGCACCGAATCAGCATATTAGTATGATTTGTGAAGGATCATGTGACACTGAAGCCTGGAGTAATGATGCTGAAAATTCAGCCTTGCATCACAGGAATAAATTAAATTTTATTACATATTAAAATAGAAAACAGTTATTTCAAATTATAATAATATTTCACAATATTACAGTCTTACTGTATTTTTTGATAAAATAAATACAGCCTTGGTGAGCATAAGAGACTTCTTTCAAAAATATAAAAAAAATATTCCCGACCCCAAACTTATGAACGACAGTGAATATACGTCAGTCTAACATGGCAATTCTCATTCTTCAGGACAGACAGCGAGCGTGTGATTCACCAGCGCGTGAATGCTGTGCCCTTTAACCTGCTGGGTGTGAACAAGGCGTTTGTGCGTGTGCTCTGCCCTTTGGAGGCCACGGGTCCCAATATGGAAATCATCCACGAGAAGTTCCACCAGGCCAGTTATGGCTTCACGGACCTGATAGGTCAGTATCTTAGCGGAGAGAAGCCCAAAGGTCAACTTGAAACAGAGGAGATGCTGAAAGTGGGCGCATCCTTAACCGCAGTGGGCGAGCTCATCCTGGACACGGACCGCCTCCCTAAACTCCGCCCACCCACCGACGGCTCCGAGTACTTCCTGTGCACTTCGGACTTCGAGACTCTGCTGCTGGAGCAGGAAGGGCAGGCGGAGGTGTGGAGGGTGCTGGCGTGTATTTGCGCATTGGCGGGTGTAGCCGTGCTGATGTGGGCGGGACGCAGGTACTACCGGCAACTGCAGCTGCGCTGGGAGCAAGAGAACATGAGGAGGGACTTTGAACTGATGGGAGAAAGAGGGGAGGAGGAGAACGGCATGGATATTCCGGAGAACGCGTGTGTGATATGCCTGAGTAATCCACGAAGCTGCGTGCTGCTGGACTGCGGTCACGTGTGCTGCTGTTTCCGCTGCTATCAGGCCTTGCCGCAACCCAACTGTCCCATCTGCAGACAGAACATCAAACGAATCGTGCCTTTATACCAGGCCTGAGAGACTGAGAAGATTCGTCATAGAGCTATCTAATGAATTGAGCAAATTTCAAAACAACTAAACATAGTTTAATGTTATATAAATGGACGGTCGTGCTGGATTTACATGTTGAAACAGCCTTAAACTTAAATTAAGTGTTATACTGTGAACAGGACACCTGCGATGGAAGCAGCCGCACAAATTCCTGATACGCACTTTAGTTTCACCGTTTTAGTGATGGTAATGAATTTCAAGATTCTCAGAGCACTAAGTTCTCATCACTACACAGTTTGAGATAAAATAGCATAATATCAGAGCAAATGTGCGTTGTTACTTTACTGAATATCCTGATAAGCAGATGTATGTGAATGGAATATTTCTTTGACTTCCTGTTTATTATTTTCTGCATCCATGTTTGGCACTCATCAAATGGTTACTCTTGTTAAATACTGTATTGAATGGCTCATATTAATAATCCTAGAATAATAAGTTATTTAATATGATTAGCTCAGTGCCTTAATTTATGAATGAGAGTTTTGGACAATTTCGAGAGTCTAAATGTTCAGCTCAACATGTAAAGTTTTGGGCTACTTTGTGTTTGACCAATAAAACACTTGTTTACTTGTTGTTCTTCTGCTCCAGCATTATTTGGAGTTTTCACATACAGATTCCAACGCATAAATAACTCAGTTGTTGCTACACTCAGTGATATTGCTGATTTATTAGTGCTTGTGGCGTGGAAAGTTTCTCTCGTCTGAGAGAGGTGTGTGTGTTTGCCAGCAAGGAATCTTTTTCAACAGCTGCTGTGATCCTGTTACACACGTAACCCCTGTAAATCACCCACAGCAGCCTCCCCCTCTCCCTCTGTCTTCTTTCTTAAATGCAAGTAAATGAGATGCAGAATGAATATTTGGAAAAACAAAGAAAACCTTCAACAAGGTCAAGCTGAACTTCTGATGATGCTGCATTTACCAGCAGCGCTTGACATTTTACTTTCAACCACTAGTGGGCAAAAGAGTGTCAGACTCTGGAAAAGTGAAGAATAATTATTTGCATGAATCAAAACAAGTTGCATTAAATTAAGAATTTAAAAAGCATGATTGGCCTTGCCATTTCTATCTTAAAGGGATACTCCACTTTTTTCGGAAATATGCTCATTTTACAACTCCCCCAGAGTTAAACAGTTGAGTTTTACCGTTTTAGAATCCATTCAGCCGAACTCCGGGTCTGACGGTACCACTTTTAGCATAGCTTAGCATAGATCATTGAATCTGATGAGTCCAGTAGCATTTCTTTCAAAATGACCAAAGAGTTTCAATATTTTTCCTATTTAAAACTTGACTCTTCTGTAGTTAAACCGTGTACCAAGATCGACGGAAAATGAAAAGTTGCGATTTTCTAAGCCTATATGGCTAGGAACTACTCTCATTCCGGCGTAATAATCAAGGAACTGTGCGGCTGTACCATGAGTGCAGCAGGCGTAATGATATGACGCAGCGCCTGAAAATAGTCCCCAGCTCGGTAACTTCTTCCAACGTGACCGGGACTAAGGCTGTTTCTCAAAACCAAGAATGCAAAGAACGGACTTGTGTTCTTGGGGAGAACGCTCTTGCTAGTTGTTCTTGGAAGAATGAACTCACAAGGTGACGAGCACACAGAACGCTTCTGACAGTTTGAGACGATGTGTTCTTGCTGGTATTGCGCAATAATACCCCCGCACAGACGCCGTCTGCAGTACCCAAACATAACGCGATTTAAATAACGGTTTAAACGGTTTAAATAACCCAAACATAACTCCTTCCTCGAACGCCGAAATGAATGCTGGGATATTTCTGCCGTCAAGTTCACACAAGTTACCAACCGATGCATCCTCTGTAAAATGGGCGTGTCAAGAACACTTCCGGGATTTTTAACCGTTCTTGCCAAAATGCAAACTTGTGTATTGGGACAGTACTTGGGCAGCGAATGATGACGTTTCACAAGTTCACAAGAACACAAGTACAGACAAGAACGCATATTGAGAAACGGCCTAAGTTTGTCTAACCTATTCGGTTGTTAAGTCGTGACGTAACCACTCTCCGATAATACTCTTTCCGGGTCCAAAGTCCAGGTCCTCTCTACCTACCTACCGCTTTCGCTAGTGTTTTGGTTATTATTGAGTGTTTTTACAATGCCGCAGTGCTGTGTCCCGTGTCCCGAGCTTACTCACTTCAACCTCGTAAATCTTCTTTTTCATTGATGCCTGGACTCTACCCTTAATTATGCCACCTGAGTGATGAGCTACACTAACCACTCTGTTGGTGTTAAAGGAATTTAAACCGCCAAGGGTGCCTCACTAAGAAGGACGTGATCGTAAATAAATGTACAGGTTCCACCATTGTTATTTCTGGACGAGAGGAGCGCTAGGACCCGGAAAAGGCTAAACGTGACGTGTGACGTCAGACTTAACAATCGGATTAGACCTATTTTCAGGCGCTGCGTCATATCATTACGCCTGCTGCACTCATGGTACAGCCGCACAGTTCCTTGATTATTACGCCGGAATGAGAGTAGCTGCTAGTTCCTAGCCATATAGGCTTAGAAAATCGCAACTTTTCATTTTCCGTCGATCTTAGTACACGGTTTAACTACAGAAGAGTCAAGTTTTAAATAGGAAAAATATTGAAACTCTTTGGTCATTTTGAAAGAAATGCTACTGGACTCATCAGAATCAATGATCTATGCTAAGCTATGCTAAAAGTGGTACCGTCAGACCCGGAGATCGGCTGAATGGATTCTAAAACGGTAAAACTCAACTGTTTACCTCTGGGGGAGTTGTAAAATTAGCATATTTCCGAAAAAAGTGGAGTATCCCTTTAAAAGAGCTTTTCATTCATTTATAGAGAATTTGAAAACCTGATCAATTTCACAAGTAAAACAAGCAGAATTGACTGGGGAGAAGTGCTTTGATGACCAGGGTTGCCAAGTTCATGGTTTTCCCGTGGAATTGAGCTACTTTTAAACTTTTGCCGCGGTTTAACATATTTTATAAACTTTATTTGATTGAAATGCTTGTATTGAAGTATTTTTCATTCTACCAACTATACAACTGTGCTAGATTATGAGTTCTGGGAGGGAGGAGCCTTTGAGCTTCTAATGAAAACAGACTGTTTAGCTACTAGTGATTTTCAAACTGAAATTGTGTACGCAAAACAGTGACTGTAAAAGATGTATCAGGTATGGCATATAGAGTTTTGATATTTGGTCATTGGGCTTATTTGTTTTGCTACTTAGACCTGGCAGCCCTGACGACACCATAGTTATTTCATCAGGTGGTAATACTATGGTATTTTTAAAGGCAGGGTAGGTGGTTTGTTCCAGAAACAATATTTGTTATGCTGGTTGAAAGTCTCTTCACATCCTGATAGCAATCACCAGAGATGGGGGACTCGAGTCATATGACTTGACTCGAGTCAGACTTAAGTCGCAAATTTTAGGACTTGAGACTTGCTTGACAAATATTAATAAAAGACTTGACTTGACTTTGACTTGATATTCATGACTTGAGACTTGACTCGGACTTGAGGTAAATGACTCGAAATAACTTGTCTTTTTAAAAATAAATATCTGTATTTGAACGCACCGCAACAATCACGTGACGCAGCAGGAACGCGCGCTGTGTGAACAAAAGCCGTAATAATGCAGTGTCGTAGTGATGATGCTGAAGCGCGGGATCGTTCGCCAGCTGTGAAACCTACGTAATGCGCAAGTTTATGATCGAATCAGAGAAAGAAAAAGAGAGAGAGAGAGATCGCAGCTCATAAGCAAACTTAAGACGCTGCTAAGATATTACATGTCTTTAGGGGTTGTGTGTGAACGCAATCTCTGATTCCGGGAAATCACTGGCACTGCCAGACTGGCAGTGTGAATGAACCTAAATCAAACGAACCCGGGTAAAATCTTGGGTCACTTTATCCGTGTATTTTCCGGAATCTCTGTGTGAAAGGGGCTTTGGTCACACACCCTGACAAAGGCTCATTAGCCACAACGCATAGTTATGCAAGTACTTGTCACCTGATTTTAAAATATTAAAGCCATGATGAAATAAAGGCTTTCTATATATTTTTAATAATATTCGAGTGCCTTGGATTAATGATTTTTTTTATGATCTGAATAATCCCTTACATACAAAAGCACAGAGAAAAAATATTTTCTTGAAAATGAAAATCGGGTTAAAATATGTTAAAATATGCCATATTCCAGTTTTTCTTACCTGCATGCATCCCTTTGTACTGTCTAGTTATATGCTACCAATATAGTCTGCTATCCCAGGGTTGACTTGAATGTTAAAAGAAATATAAAAAAAATGTAACTGTAATTTAATAATAATTAATAATGCATTGGTACAGTCTACCGTTCTCTGGGATTTGTATTCATGATAATCGAATGTAAAGAGTTTTATCTCTAAAAACTGTTTAGCTTATAACGCTAGTATATAGGGCATAGAGTAAGTAAAAAGAAATCGCTAGTTAATACCACTAAAAGATTGTAAAAAGACACCTACACACAAAGAAAAAAAACATACAGACTTTCGAACCGAACCATGCATACACAAATACACAAAACAAAAATTCAAACTTGCAAGCACAACCATGCACACATGCAAACAAACAATACACTCTTCACTCATACACACGCACACACATTCACTCACAAATATTAATGAATCAATCACACTCAATCAAATCACCTCTCTCTCTCTCTCTCTCTCACACACAGTCAAACACAACCATGGACATGCAAACAATACACTTTTCACACATACACATGCACACACATTCACTCACAAATATTAATGAATCAATCACACTCAATCAAATCACCTCTCTCTCTCTCTCTCTCTCTCTCTCTCTCTCTCTCTCTCTCTCTCTCTCTCTCTCTCTCTCTCTCTCTCTCTCTCTCTCTCTCTCTCTCTCTCTCTCTCTCTCTCTCTCTCTCTCTCTCACACACACACACACACACACACACACACACACACACACACACACACACAACCATGGACATGCAAACAATACACTTTTCACACATACACATGCACACACATTCATTCACAAATATTAATACCTTTTAATGGTCTTCTGCAATGTTTGAGGCATATTTATTTTTCATGCTTTAATGTTGGCCTAATTTCAGTTACATTTACATTTTAGGCTATGTAGTTTGAATTTTGTATTTTGTATTTTTTTTTTATTGTAGTAACCACTCAGCTGTATGTGGAAATGCATATTTAAAAAGAATGTTGCAAATAAAACCATAGTCCACAGCTTATGTAGTTTTAACTTATTTTAATATATAAATTCAGTGAAATCATCAAACGTTTGTATGACTTGCCAGTGACTTGTGACCCAAGCTACGACTTGACTTGACTTGCTTGACATAAAGCAGTGACTTGACTTGACTTGACTTGCTTTTCACAAAATTGACTCGGACTTGCTTGAGACTTGAAGGTTAAGACTTGAGACTTACTTGTGACTTGCACATGTGTGACTTACTCCCACCTCTGGCAATCACTAAGTTAAGTTGTCTAAATGTATTTATATGTATATCATCTGTGGAAGGCGTAGGATCATACAATGTTCGTCCAATCATTGAATTCGGTCCGAATGCAATGATACGATGTATTACCTGCCTGTCAACATATGTATTTACACACCCTGCTCACAAAAACATCACACGTCTTCATCGCGTTTCAATAGCAACATCATCAACGCCAAAATGAATCTGCAGCAGTCAGGTGGTATACAGGTCAGTGTTCTTTAAGTTGGTTTTTGTTCATTATATTGCAATGTTAATGGCTTTGAGATACGTGGTAGCTTTTGCCTCTAATATATACCATGCTATCCCAGACAGCAACATAGTGTCGGCCCAAATCCGGCCCACATATGGTACATGTGGATTCCCCTCGCCCAGATGTGGGCCGGATCTGGGGCGACATGTTGCTGTCTGGGATGGTATATTCCAGTGTTGATATTGTTAACTAAAACTATTGAAAATTGTTTGTGGTGGTACTGTGGTAGAATGATGGATGGTAATGCCAAGGTATTTTATAGGCCTACACCATATTGGGGTATGATTAACACTATATATTTCTGTAGAAATCGAATTCAAAGATATCATGGCAAATAAAAGTGTCCAAAAAACACAGTAAAGTTTCACGAATTCACACTTACAAATAAGTCAGATAGAATAAATATATGCGTATTTGGCATGCTATCCGAGGAGAGGACTCCGAGCTCGCCATTTGGCCCGAACCCTGAGTACTCCTGGCTGTGGAAGGAACAAACCAAGAGTGAGGAGTCGGGGTGGTGGAGGGATGCTGAAAACTGTCAAGGAATGTATATGCTTCCTCTCATGCTGATAGGATAGACGTGGATGTGGTAATTGCTGACGACGAGTTGATTGGATAGATTATTTGAACATGCTCCTCCCGAACTTTGTTAATGAAACATCATGAAATCTACAGAGTCATAATGTGGAAACCAAATAAAGTAGCTGACAAGACAAGAACAGCACACATTCAAAGATGATGTGACAGGAGCACAAAAGCTCAGAGAGAATTTCACATTGAGTAAAATAAAACATGATGGCATTTTCCCAGCCACGTAACTCCTTATGCTTCTCAGTGTGACTCCTGGAACCCTGGAGGGGTCTCTGTGTGCCAGCTGTTCTCATCTCATGTGTGTGCAGTCTCGTCTCCACAGTGACCTCCTCCTGTGCCACAGGCTGTCTGTATATCATGCTCTTACTTTAGTGTTTTTGACTAAAAGCTCCACAGGGAAGAATGTGTAGGTGTGTGTGCAAATACGGTGAACTGGGCAACAAATTCTCACAGACACTCATCAGCTGGTGCCAATTACATTGCTACTCTGTCTTCAAGAGCCAACCCTCTCACATTTGAGCCAGTTGAGAGAAACTGGCAGAGAAGAAGGTTGTTCTCACTTAGGTTTAAAGGTGTTATTTCAACTACAGGTATTGTTATATCAGAGGTTTTTTTTTCTTTGCCTTGGAAACCTTTTACAAAAAAATATCTGATTATTTTCACATACAATACCATTCAAAAGTTTGCGGTTAGTAAGATTTGTTTTGTGCACACCAATAATACAGTAATATTGTTTTCTATTTGAATATTATTTTCATTTAAATGTAATTTATTCTTGTGATGGCAAAGCTGAATGTTCAGCATAATTAATTTAGTCTTTAGTCTCACATGTGAGTCTTTAGTGTCACATGATCCTTCAGAAATCATTCTAATATGCAAATTAGGTGCTCAGAAATATTTATTATTATTATCGATGTTGAAAATTGTGCTGCTTAATATTTTGGTGGAAACAGTGGTAAGTTTCTTTTCAGGATTCTTTGATGAAAAGACAGTTTAAAAGAACAGCATTTATTTGAAATAAAAATAGTTTATGTGTTTACTGTCACTTTTGATCAATTTAATGTGTCCTTCTTTCACAAAAAAAGGAAAAAAATAAAGAAAACCGTACTGACCCCTTTTGAAAGGTAGTGTATATTTCAGTGTTTTACCCTTTTCCCAGACATTCAATCTTAAAATATGAAAATAGTCATATAAATATTATTGATTTTTAAAAACAAGACCAATTAAAAAATTAGTAGACAAATTAAAATAAAATATAACATGTACCCTATTTTCATAATTTTATAGATTGCATTTTATGTATGCTAAATACAATATCTGAACATTTTCAAATAATATTTTTTGTTTTCTTCGCTGATCACACTTCACGTCTCATTTTAGGCATGTTCTTTCCTGACATAACACTAACTTTTGGAAAAACTTTGCCACGGCAAAACTATTTATTGTGGTGGAAATTGTACTGAAAAAAATTAATTATTCTTAACCAGTGGCTTGCTGACCATAGCAACTGAATAGTAAGTGCACATAATCTGTTACCATTCTCACATATGCACTGCATCTGTACATTTTATCACCGACCCCTTAAAACCTCATTTTTGCTTTCACTTTTTCATTTGACTCAGGATTTTGTGTTTTTTCCCCTTCTAGTGAGTCAGCAGTTACGTTGCATGAGTCAGCAGAGGCCAGTGTGATCACAAACACTTCTCTCAGTGCACACTTACACACACAGCCCACTTCTGTGATTTCAAAACGCAACGCTCACAACACCTGAAGACCAAGGACGAAAGAAAGAAAGAAAGAAATGAATGATCAAGTGATTCAGAACATTATGCTGTTCTAATTATTTCACTAATATGCACTGCTGTGGTGTGAGAAGAAGAACATTATTAAAGGATTAGTCATTCAAAAATAAAAATTCTGTTATTAATTACTCACCCTCGTGTCATTCCAAACCCGTAAGAACCCGTAATCTATGGAACACAAATGATGATATTTTAATGAAATCTGAGAGATTTTTGTCCATTGACAGTCTACTGTAGGGAAATTACAGCAGTTAAACCACATCTAGAGACCAATTTGCTCAATGAAGTTCAGGAATCAAAGTTGAAGTTCAATTAGTTAACAAAGAGTTAACTGAAGACAAAGTTCTCCACACTTCCATAGGCCGTAGAAAAATGACAATCCAGCCTCGAACTAACTTAAAGGGACAGTTCACCCAAAAATGAAAATTCTGTCATTAATTACTCACCCTCATCATGTCATTTAGACTTTCGTAAGACTTTCATTCGTCTTCAGAACACAAATGAAGATCTTTTTGATCAAATCTGAGAGCTTTCTGTCCCTCCATTGACAGCTACGCAACTACCACTTTGACACTTCAAAAAGTTTATAAAGAGATCATATTACTAATCCATATAAATTGAACGGTTTAGTCCGCATTTTTTGAAGAGACACGATTGCTTTATATGATGAATAGATTTAATTTAGGCTTTTATTTACATATAAACTTTCATTAACTTACACATCAGTGTTTTTTTTACCCAACCCCTTCACTACGCAACTACCACTTTGATCTTCCAAAAAGTTCATAAAGAGATCATCTGGAATGACATGAGGGTGAGTAAATGATGACAGAATTTTCATTTCTGGGTGAACTGGCCCTTTAAACTTAATAGTTTATACTGTTTTTTTTTAAGCTTTTTAAAGGCACAATATGCAATTCTAGCGGTTAAAAAAACAAACTGCATGCATTTTGCGGAAGAACATAGTTACTTCGGCTCTCACTTGACTGTGCGTATGAAAATGACCCTTCACATAATGCTTTGCAATGAACTCTGTTGGAGAGCAATGGCAGTTTATCTGCTCAATAAAATACCTCACTCACCGCTGAGTAATAAAACCACCGTCTCTGCGTCGCTTTTACAACAGTTTAAACCCCTCAGTTCTTGCCATCTCCGAAAAGCCAAGTCAATGTTGTTTCTCGTTTTATTCTATAGCTTTGTCGCGTTCTCTTTTTGCCAACTGTCTCTCCTCTGTTCTGTTATCTTAAAATGGGTGATTCCACAGAGGTTTCGAGATTAACATGCTTTATGTCAACCTTTTTCGCTCGTTGTGACAACTAACCCCAATCCCACACCACACAGTAGCTGGAGCAACTTTTCTCTATTAGCGGATATGACAAGAGTCGAGACGTACGGGCGAGTGATAGATAGATAGATAGATAGATAGATAGATATTTCTAAAATATAATCTTATATTCTTACAATAGTGGATCAGGGTAAGACACAAAAAGATTTTGGAAGAAGGATTGATGGTGTATATTGACTCATTATTTAAATGTTGTTAATTTTGAACAAAAAAAGTTAGGCTACACAGTGTAGTACCTTAAGTTTAGCAGTTAAGTAAGACATTGAAATGTCTAAATAAAACAGACATTCACCCATCTGCTGCACAACACTGGAGCTCTGGAGTTTTCCGTAGATTCCTTAAGATATGGCCAGACCACTGGTTTTCAAATTACCTGTCTGTGTGGATGGGCCTACTGTCATTCATTCATTTACCTGAGCAGTGGAGCAGCACAGATTATGAAAATCCTTTTGCTCAGGAGGACAGTGAAGATATGAAAATGAGCTTTGAGAACTGCAGTCTTCTGAGGACTGTTGCCATGCCAACAATCAAATGAATGAGTTGAGGGGAAAAAAGCCTATAGTTGTTATGCTGCAGGGGATACAGTAAAATATAGGCTAGAGGTTTATTTCTCCTGTATTGACATTCTTTTTTGGCCCTTGTGAGCTCTATCCATGGTGCTGAAATATGCCTCAGAGCCGGCACTATATTTTCGGCACTATAGATATAAGTTTACTTGAAAGGAAGTAAAGGTGAGCCATGGTGACGAACAACATCCGGCATCTGGAGACCGAGGACATGCGACGTGTGTGTGACGTGCGCTGATGACGCCATCAGCAGCAGCAGGCATCACTGTCTTGTTCCGGTGGCAGTCATTTCCTAGGTAGGCTACACAATGTAATCGGGCAAAGCGAACCAAAACAATAGTAACAAAACATTTTCCAGATTCTTCTTAACTTTAATTTATCGGGAACCATAAGCCAAAGGCCATTAATTGGAAACATGATGACAACATAAACAGGCAAAGTGAAGAGAAAACTGTAGCCTAAACACTGCTTTGGATGGGGTTTCTTTTGTTTTCTTCAAACATCAAGCATGTTCTTCACTGTCACTTTTGGTACACTAACTTTTGCAAAGACTTTATCTGGGGCAAAATCATTTTCACACAATTGAAATGAATCATGCTTATTTCACCTTTTGCTTTCAAAAAAAGTTACAATTCATATTTTTGATGAGTTTTCATAGATTGAAAGTCTGAGTCGTGTACGCTATATAAAAAAAACAGTGTACAAAGTATACAAAACAAAGTAGGCCTATATAAAATGCGTTTGAAAAGTAGCAACAATAAATTATAAAGGCATGGAAAAAACTAATGTGAACCTTATTTAAAATAATATTAATTAAAAAAACATTTAAGAAAAAAAAAAAAGTTGAAAAATTACACATATGCTATGCAGCAAATGTAAAAGCAGATATAGGCTAATAAAAGTTGTTGTATGTTATTGAGGTTCAATTGAGCTCCATAAATCGGCTATTAATTGCGATTTTATCTTTTAGCTCCCAAACCGCGGGCTTTCCAATGGTCCGTGCGAACACAATGCGTCCCATGCAAAGGCACACATGCACTGCAGAGCGCAGTTCAGTGTTTCTTCACGCCATTCTCAGCTTTCGCCTGATGGGGCCACCCTTGCGCCTCTTGGAGTCCCCATCTCTCTCTCTCTCTCTCTTTCTCCTAAACACACACACGCCCGGATGGATGACTTCACTGTTCCGCCCGGGTTTCCTTTATGATCGCGGGATCTCCCGTATCTTACAGCAGACTTCACCTGACCGCTGGTGTAGCCGTACACTCAGCCTCGCGCTCTCTCTCTCTCTCTCTCTCTCTCTCTCACTCGCTCTCCCCAACACGACGCACTCTGCACCGAGCACTCCAGTCACTTGGAAGTTGGCGGTGCGAGGAGTCTGACATTTACGCGCGGGGATATCTACGTAAAAAGAAGAAGTGCACTTGTTTTGCGGGGATAGTTGCCATATCCACCGTAGCTGCCTACCTACATCAGTTCTTTAGCGCCTTCTGCGTCGCGAGCCCGTCCTTCACAGCAGTCATGTCCGAGGTTCTGCCGTACGGAGAGGGGAAAATGAGCGGATACGGAGCGGACAACGATGTCAGTCAGATGTCCTTCAGCTGCGGGCTGCAGGACACCAACTCGTTCTTCGGAGCGTCGCAAGCGAAAAGACCTCCAAAACTTGGACAGATCGGCAGAGCGAAGAGAGGTGAGAATGTTATGCCGATGGAAGATAACTTTCTGAAGTTAAAGGAACAGAGACTTCTGTAATTTAGACTACTCAGTGCAAAACAAAAGGAGATAGATGTTAGTTAGAATGACAGCCCCGGTCACCATTCACTTTCATTGCACGAGGGGGGAAAAAAGCAATGGTGACCGAGACTGTCAGTCCATAACAGTTCACAAAAAGTCATAGGCTACAGGTTTGGAACAACATCAAGGCGAGCAAACGATAGAATTGTCATTCTAAAGTGAACTATTAATTTAAATGCATGTTACGAATGGAACATTTGGTGACGTTACAGATCTCCAAAACAAGCCAAAACATTTGAATGTAAAGATGTTAATCTGTAATCAGTCTTCCTCAATGTATCAATAATATTAATGCTACCCGACTGAGAAATTGCCGTAATTCATGTGATATTGTTGATCTGAAAACGCATCTAATTTGCATTTTAACATTTGAATTCGTTTGTGCTGCATGTGTTGAGTCTCCTAGTTGCGCAGTTTCAAAGCGCGCAAATACGCAGATGGACGATTGTGGGACTTAACATCGGCTGTCTGTCTTCTTCTTCTTCACAGTGGTCATCGAGGACGACCGAATAGATGAGGTGCTGAAAGGCATGAACGACAAATCATCACCAGGCGTTTAAACCCGCGCGATGCCTTGCAGACATTTCAATTTTTTATCACCGATTCGAAGCACTTGTCGGTTGTGCATGTGAAGAAGATTGCAAAGAGATGGAGGGACGGTGGCACGACGCTCGAACCACGAGGAGGCTAAAAACAAAAAGGGAAAACGAGAATTAAAGAAGGGAGAGAAGGAATTTCCTTTGGGGTTTGCTGGCAATTCTCCTATACAAACGACACCCGAAAGAAAGCTTTGAGGAAGATGTCGGAGACGTTGTTGTGGCTGCGCGCGCTGCGGCTCTGTGAATAAAGATGGATGGACTTGTCATTATTGTTCCACGACCATCATCTTCCAAAAGCGCTGTAAGCAACACAAAGTTCAACCGAAGACTGAACCGCATCTTACGCTCTGTTTCAATAGCTGTACAGTATCTTTGCTCAAAGACCTTCCCCTTCATAAACACACACACACACACACACACACACACACACACACACACACACACACACACACACACACACACACACACAGGAATCTGCCTTGAGCGTCGACTTCAATCCGACTGCTGCTTTTAGAGACAATGTAGACTTCACACACAAATATATTGAGCTCCCATTATGATAACTGAACTATATGTAGGCTACGGATGGTGCAATGTGAATATTTTCTTTGGGTATATTTTGCATCATGTTCTTTTTCAGAAATTGAGAACATTATCATACACATGCCCACAGGTGTTGAAGCGTATAGTCTTTGAAGCTGTCGTTTGCTGATCTATTGTTTTGCCCTTCACTGCAGCTGATTTGCGCACCTGCGCCACGGATTCACATCATCACTACAGCACAGAGGAACATTGTGCATTACCACCTCATGTAATTAAACCAACATGAATGCATCTTGGTTTCTTCCAAGCCCTTTTATGTTTTATGTATTTAGATTTATTTATTTTTTCATCAGCTCCTCGTTTCTTTTGTCGTGTCCATCTCTTTGCATGAACTTTCACTCCGGTGCCAACAGAGGTGCCACCATGAATCGTACCCTGGCACGCTTCTTTTTAAAAAAGTCATATTTGTATTTTTATATCTAAATATTTGTTATTTAAAATGATATGCTAGTATGTCGTCTTAAAGATTCATCAACAAGGATGTTTATATTTCAGAGAAAAAAATCTTTAGACAGGGACGAGAGGATAATTCAGTTTGGTTGGGATGTTTTTTTTTTAAAGACTTGATGAATGAATGTTTCTCTGGTTTTTTGCACACCTACACATCTGTGTTGAACTACTGTTATATGGAAATCGTAAACTGTGACTTGAGCTTTGTTGAATTTGTTAGAAAAATGGCGATATTAGAAATACTGCGCTGTTTATGAATATCTTCAAATAACTTGTCACTCGACAGGTTTTTTGGACATTATGTTTCTTTTGTTGATTTTATTTTATTGATCTTTTTTGCTTTGTTTTGTACCATTATTCTAAGGAAACTGACTATGGTTTGTTGTGCATGAAACCTTAATACTTTTCAATAATGGAACATCGTTTTATTAAGCAAAAAAGCGACAAAAAATGTCATGACATTCTAAGAATGAATCATTGCATATTAAAATACCATTTTCACTGTATTTGGTGAACTAATAAATGGTGGAAGAACATACATAAATGGATTTTTGTCGTCATTTGACTGCATGACAAAGAGGTAAACAAGTCTGACACATATTGATTTTTAGGCCCCACTACACATGCACAGTCTGCTGGTGAACCCATCTGCATTTAGAGACAGGCCTGCTAATAAACAAGACTTGATGTTTGCATCTCAGCTGAGCATATATAAAAGACAAATACTATCCATAAAATGATGAAACAAGTAGTCTCATGCTTAAAAAATCCACATGCTGTTTTAAATGACCAGATCAAGCTGTTGTCGTCTAATTAAATATTAAATGCAGTGTATGTGATTTGTACCAGAAAATGTTTTTTGTTATGCTGGTTGAAATTCTCTTCACATTCTGATAGCAATCACTAAGTGGTCTAATTGTAGTTATATATATATATATATATATATATATATATATATATATATATATATCGTCTGTGGAAGGTGTAGGACCATAAAATGTTTGTCCAATCATTGCATTTGGTCCGAATGCAATGATACGATGTCCTACCTGCCTGTCAACATATGTATTTCCATACCGCCGCACACCCTGCTCACACAAACATCACGCGTCTTCAGCGCTTTTCATGCTAGACAGATGTTAGTCACCGAGTACCAAAACAGCAGCCACCTTTTACAGTTCCTCCGAACCAAAAAAACGAGCTTATACTGCGTTCACGTCATAACTATTTGGAAGAGATGGAAACCTGTGACGTTATACTCGGAGTGGTTCGTGACTCGAATTTATGCGTTTCAATGGCAACATCATCAACGGCAAAATGAATCTGCAGCAGTCAGGTGGTACAGGTCAGCACTCTTTAAGTTGTTTATGTTCATTATTATTGTAATATTATGTGCTTTGAGATATGAGGTAGTTTAACACGGTCTCGAACCTCTTTTTTAAACTCTGCTGTGTGTGTTCATGTGTTTTGAAGAAGGCATGGCTTTGGAGACGCTCTGAAGGAAGGGTGGGATCTCATGCTTTCAAAGCTAACTTGCTATTGCTAGCAGATCCAAAAATTGCCTACCCTACCTTTAATGCTTCAATATAATTCATGTTAGGATGGTCGTATCTTACCATGGAGCTCAGTCAGAGAACTGCAATCCTCTTTCAGCCTGTTGTCTCCTCACATCTTTAGTGTTGGAGTTGTCTATGAGAATGAAACCATATGGAGAGAGCGTTGGTGCGTTCCAGGCCTGCATTTCCTAAAGGACATAGTGAAGTTTGGCACCAGTGCTGATGCCCATGTAATCACGCTCAGACTGATCTCAGGCTAAGCTTACGGTCATGGTAACAGGGAGACTGTTCGTGTGGCATAAGGCCTTATGAGAGCTTTGAGCTGTGCTGCTACATTTACTTGAGGACCTTCTGCACATCGACATTGGAAGATGGATTATAGGCCTTGATGAAGCAGACTGACGGTAAATCATCTGACGGTTTCCTTGAAATCTTTAAAGGGATAGTACACCCCAAAATTAAAATGCAGTCATCATTTACTCACCCTCATGTCATTCCAAACCGGTATGACTTACTTTCTTCACTGATCCGACAAAACCTGCAGAACATGTCAGGTGCTGTTGGTTGGCGTCTGTCAGTCCAGTGTCAATTAGCTTTTACTTTGCATTCAAGGTAAACATTCTATCAGTACATGCATTCCCTGGAACTTCAACCCATGACCTTGGTGTTGCTAGCACCATGCCCTACTATGAGCTACAGGAATACTTGTTTACAGTAATCTGACTTTCCCTTTAATATAAGATCTGGCACCTTCAAAGGTTAGTGCACCCAAAAATGAAAATTCTGTCATTTACTCACCCTTATGTTGTTCCAAAACCTGTATGAGTTTCTTTCTTCTATGGAACACAAAAGAAGATATTTTGAAGAATATTGGTAATCAAAGAGTTGATGGTAGCCATTGACACGTACATAGTAGGAAAAACAATACTATGGAAGTCAATGGCTATCGTCAAAACATTCGTCAAAATATCTTCTTTTGTAATAAACAGAAGAAAGAAACAGGTTTGGAACAACATAAGAGCAAGTAAATGATGACATCATTTTCATTTTTGGGCGAACAGTAATCAGACAGGTGAAAACACAATCAGGATGTTAGTGGTCATTTCAGATGGTTTTCTCTGGCGAGGTTATTCATTTATTATTTCCAAACAGCTTGGATAAATATATGTTTACACCGAACCGAAACATCTAGTGCAGTTAAATCTCACAGCAATATTGATGTTTTCCTTCAACACACACTCACACACACCCCCGATACAATGTGTGTGATTCAACCGCAAGAGAATCAATCGCTTTTATCCTGTGCCGTCATGCGCCCATGAGTGGCCTTTGGGTCAGCCATGTCCGATGAGTGCAATGAGGCTCAGGATCCATCTGGAAACAAGTCAGGCTTACTCTAAATCAATTTAAACTCCAATACTCATCCAATCCTGATAACGTTCTATAACTCCAGTTGACCCAAGCTCAAGTTTGGCCAGTGAAATTTTCAAACGATTTTTTGGATGATCAATGTCAGTTTAACCTCAGACTTCCGATATCTGTGCGTGTTTATCCGAAAAGACTCCTCACACAGCAGAAAGTCCATCAGTCAGTAACTCAACCGAAGTCAAGGACACTCAGCTTCACCATCTCAGTCTATTAATACACCTTCATGGCTGTTGCAGTGTTCCTGAATGGCTCCAATGCCCAGGGGAATCCTTACCGTTTCACACAGGCTGCTCAGAGCTGGAGATTACTGATACACTATCTGAACAGACAGGCGGCCCGCGGCAGCTCTGGAGTGACTGAGCGACGCTGTGGCCTGACCCAATATGGAAAGCTCAACTCTCGGCAGATAATGACAGCGTGATAACGGAAGAAAGAGGGAGAGATGACATTCTAAGATTCTCAAAGAATGAGCTTTCTCCCGGTGAGAAAGACATTTGATTTAAGAGCATTGTCCTTGATTCATCCCAGCTTGTTGCTCTCAATTGGTGCGCCTTCCTTTGATCTCCCTCATTAGAGATGATAACATATTTTTTTTATTGCAGTAAATCCTCATATAACACCACTGTGAGTCAAAGTGGAGGTGTTTGAACTGGATAGTATAAACCATAAATATACAGAAAATGATGCCACTGAAATGCAGCAAAACTACTTTTTTATTTCGGCCATTTTCTACTTTTAATCAGGCATTGGAGAGAGACAACAGGAAATGATGAGCAAGGGGTTGAATGGGACATGGAAATGTTCCAACCAAATTCAAACTCTCATTTACTGCATGACACAGTGTGGCTCAGCTTTACCGTGATTATCCAAGACCATGTAGGATCCTGGTCGGTCCTGGTGGAACATTTCCAATATCCAATCATGTTTAAGGATTAGGTTCAGGACTTGGCTTGGGACTTAACATTCATATGATTATCCTATCATTTTGCTTAGATTTTAGGGATAGCTTATGGATTAGAAATAGAGTTGGAAATCTGACTGGAACATTGTTCCAGAACCTGCAGCTCTTCTGCAGTCTTACCACAGTGACAGTCTGATATTTAATAAAACACATAAATAGTTGCTGGTATTTGCCAGTATATGTCCATTTTGGATACATCAGCTGAGATTGGTTAGTTTATAGAAGCTGTATTTCACCCTTATATCAGTTCCAGAATATAGGTAATTTTGAGAAAATAAATGTAAGTTGTAAACATTAGATTTTGTATACATTCATGTTGTCACTATATCAGCATTATATTGCTCACCCAGCTCTCTAGACATCAGCATGGGCCATTGAAAAACACATATCAGTCTACAAATACATTAAAATTTCATCTAGATTATTTTTTTTTTTTACTCATTACATAATCCTATGCATAACAGAGATGCGGCACCACGGATAACAGAGTTAGGTAAACAGTTTGTTTTCAACAAATAAATGAAATCAATTAGGTTTTGAAGTGCTGCCCTCTATTCCAAAAATACCCCTGCTTTGACCTTAAGAGCAGTAGTGACCAAACCTACACACACACACACACACACACACACACACACACACACACACACACACACACGCACGCCTCTGTCTGTAACGTAGCTTAGTGAAATGTTTACCCTAGTCAGTGGATCGGCTGTGAGCAGGGGTTTATGTGTCTGCTATCAATACCATGGTCTGTGTTGTTGCCGGCCGCTGCTGGATGATGATGTAATGGTGTGTCCTGACCCCTCCCCCCTGATGAACAACAACACACATTTGTCCCTACAGAAACCTGAGCCTGAACAGGCGGATCTCCATCTTTCAATAATGATATTGAAAGGACATAATTATTATCATTTTGGATTCTTTTCTTGTGGGTGCAATAATAGTGATGATTACAAACAATAACACACTGTCTTATCTATCTACTATGTTAAGATCTATCAACTATCTTAAAAAAAACGTATCCATCCATCCATCCATCCATCCATTTCCTGCCCATCCATCCATCCATCCATCTATCTATCTATCCAAAATTTTGCTTTGTTGTATGTACAACAACAACAACTGTTTATGACATTTAAAAGCCAAATTATCCAATTAAATTTGGTGAGCACTATACAAGGTCTGATTGAGTTCTTCTCTAAGACAAGCCAACATCTCAGAAAATATTTTATTAGTACACTACTGTAATTACTCATAATCAATTATTCAAAAGAACATTATTGAAGATGGTCTTAAATGTCAATAAAGTAAAACTTGCATGTGGGTTTGCATTGCAAGGGTGTAAACAAAACATAACCAGCCATTAGACTAATCAGGGTCTCCTGTTCTCCACAGCAGCTTTGTGGTGTTTAGGCAGCGATAAGTTCCTGAAGAACCATCACACAGCATGGTGTGAGGATACGATCACAGAATAAATCTACACCAGATACCTACAGCTCACCCGATACCAGCGGCCATCTGATACCATCCCTGCCCTGACGTCATTTCTTAGTGTTTCAGTGAAGGGGAAAGACCTGTGACTACATCATCAGCTTTCACAGGTGATGCATTCAATCTGGACATGATCAACTCTGAACTAAAAGTTTATGAAACCGCTACTGGTATATTTTACTTTTGCCATTACTTTTGCACAGGGTTTCAAAATCAATCACCTTAAGTATTCATTTGGGTGCATAACTCATCCCACACGGACATGAATAGCTCCTCAAATTGAGAAGGTTTTTTTAGGAAAGATGTGCTATTACTTTTCTAAGCGATCAAACTTCCAATTTTTCCTGAAGACAATAAAATGGATTTTAAAACCCCATAGATTTACCCAAGCCGTGCGTACTTAAGAATAAAAATATCATACTTGGGGATGGCTTCTTATGAAGAAACCACCTAGGAACCACCAAGTAATGCCGTGGCAAACATTCACAACATAACGTGGGTTTAAATGTGCTTTGGGCTCTCCTGATTCAAGACGAACCTTCTTCTATTTACTATTAAAGATCACAGTGTAACATTTCAATCTATGTTCACATTGGCACGCAGGAAGCTGTTCTGAAATTCAGGCACCTTCCCCAAGTCTTAAAAATAGACAGTAATTACATTCCAGAGCTAAATTAAAAATAGATGATTTCTAGTTTATTAATGGCCTCCTCCGATTCACTGCAGCCATTCCTCATCCAAAGCAGCGCGCACACACACACACACACACACACACACACACACACGTCTGTCATATTCTGGCACACAGCAGGGTTGTTTGTTTTCTGTCTGTCTGTTTATTTGTTGTTTGAGAAGTCTTTGTGACAGATTTGTCTCTGCACAGGTGTGCAGGTGTCAAGCACTCAACCTTGTCATACCAATCAACACAATCACAGAGAGAAATAGGCCAGAGAGAGAGAGAATGCAAAATAGAGTTAAACTGCACACGAAAGAGTCCTAAAAAAAGCATAAAGCTTTTAAAAACAGACATTTTAACAAAAGATATTTGTTTACAAGCTTATTGTCATTCCAAGTCAATGTGTTGAACCAACTCAAAACCGATACAGTGTGGCATAAAGTCAAACATGGCATTTCAAAAGTTCACAGCATCTAAAAGGGAAGTTGCTGCATTTTGTAACGTCACCAGATAAACAGAGTGACCCTTTTTTAGGCCAGCAAAAAGGGTTTTTTAATGGGATAGTACACCCAAACATTTTTATTCTGTCATAATTTACTCACACACATGTTGTTTCAAAAGCCTTTTTGACTTTCTTTCCTCCCTGAAACACAAAAGTAGATGAAAGTGAATAAAAAGAAAGAAAGAAAGAAAATGTTATGTTTGTTCCATGGAAAAAAAAGATGAATTTGGAACAACATGAGTGAGAAAACGATTAAATAAAAGAATCATTGGGTGAACGAATCCATTATAGGAGCATAAAAATGTTTATGAAGAATATGTACAACTTTGGTCAGCAGTCTTTTGATTGACCAATTCTGTACAAGTCCCTATAATCCAATGTTATTCAGGAAGTCCTCAGAATCCACTTCCTGAAATTTGACATCAGTGGGTGAAGCCTCAGTTTCCTGGAGCAGTCTCTTCTCCAGTGCCGCATCCTCTGGGCTAAGCTCCTCCCCTTTGGTGAGAACATACAGGAAGTAGTGGAAGCTGCTGCCATAGTGATAGTGCTTGATAGACCAGTCGTACTTTGCTCGAGCGTAGAGTCTCTTACGGAAATGTGGCTGTGCAAACGTAACAGAGACGAAACGGCCTCCGGGTTTCAAAACACGACTGACCTGTGGGGCAAAACAAATCACATGATTACTATAATTATTATGAGCGTTACCTACATTATTGTCATCATTACATCGATACCATCTTTTTTTTTTAAATATATATATAAATATCGACATTTTCTGCAAACCCCAAGTCCACATGCTGCCCACACTAGTGGAATTGAATTAGATATTATAGGCTTAGTTCAACCTAAAATGAAAATTAAATCATCATTTACTCACCCTGGTGTTGTTCATGCCGTATGGACTTTTCTTTTTCGGACCACAAAAGGAGAATCATAAATTTTTTAAATATTTAATGGCAGTGAATTAGCGGTCAGCATCAAACTATAAAAAAGGGGCAAAAGTATCATAATGATCCCATGTGACACATGCCGTATATTCCAGGTGTTCTGGGATATACAATAGGGTTTGGTGAAAAAGCAAACCTAAGCTTAATCTGTTATTTAAAAAAAATCCTGACCTTGGCCGTTGGTCTTCTGTGCACGGCTACGCAACAAGTGCATTCGTGAGACACTATTAGCACCACACTTCACTCTGACTGACCCAGAGAAAGCAAACAATTGTCTATTTGTGAGAAATCAAGACTAAGAAAAACACGAAATGGATTACAATCCACATACCTTCTTCTCTGAGGTGAATATATCCATTGTGTTCATCGCAACAAGAAGTTATCGTATTTACATCTGTCAACTGTAACAGACAACTGGAGTTACGGTCTAGAGATTTTCAACTCAGTGAAGAAAAGTGAACTGCAGTTCTTATAGTCTCATGAACACGCACATTAAATTTCTGTTTGTTTTTCACAAACCCTATCGTATAACCCCAGAACATTAGGAATATACAACACATCGCATGGGATCATTCTGTGATGCTTTTGCATCTTTTTTTAAAGTTTGACGCTGGTTGTTATTTACTGCCAATGTATGGAACAAGCACGAGCAGGAATTTTTTAAAGATTTGTCCTTTAGTGGTCAGAAAAAGAAAGAAGGGCAGGGCTCCTCAAATCCGGTCCGGAAGGACCACTGCCCCGCAGAGTTTAGTTCAAACCTTGATCAAACTCACCTGTGATTTCCTAGTGATCCTAAAGACCTTGGTTATCTTGCTCAGGTGTGTTTGATCAGGGTTGGAGCTCAACTCTGCAAGGCATTGGCCCTCGAGGGCAAGATTTGAGGAACCCTGCCTGACATTAGAACAACACCAGAGTAAATAAGGACTTAATTTTCATTTTAGGATAAACAATCCCTTTAAAATACTATGACAAACTTTTCATTGTAATATATTCGTTGTGTGATTTCAATGTGATATTGAGATTAAAAATGATTTCCTTAAAATTCACTGCCACCAATGCCAAACCTTCGATAGAATCAACTGAAATCACATTTTTAAAATTAATTATAATAACCAAATGAATTATATGCTGATCCTCTATGGGGAACTGAAGTTGCAGATTTCTCTTTAAAAAAAACTCTCACAGATGCAGCCAGGAGAAAAATGCAATGCACAGTAATGTACTTTACAGCTACGTTTTGAGTGTGTGTGTATATGGGTTTACTAGCTGCAGGTGTACCTTATGGACAAAATTGAAGAAAGTACGATAAAATCCCCATTTGAAAAAAAATGTAGATTTATTTTTAATCTAAAACTGCTAAAAGTTTTGTAGTTTTGTATGTTATTTGCAAGTAAAGTATGTAGTTTTTATAGAAAACTTTATGTGTTTATGAGTATGTATGTTTACACTATTGATCAAAAGTTTGGGGTCATTAAGATTTTTCTCAGTCAGATCTTTTATGCTTACCAAAGCTGCATTTATTTGATTAAATGTACAGTCAAAACTGTAATGGACCAGTCTTCAGTGTCACATGATCCTTCAGAAATAATTGTAATATGCTAATTTGATGATCAAGAAATATTTATTATAATAATCAATCAGTGTTGAAAACAGTTGTGCTGCTTAATATTTTTTTTTTTGTGGAAACTGATCATTTTTTTCAGGATACTTGGATGAATAGGAAGTTCAAATGAACATCATTTTTTCTTGTAACCTTATAAATGATTTTACTGTCACTTTTGACCCAATTTAATTTCCCCCTTTTTAAATAAAAGTAAATTTGATTATTTATTAATTTTGTATACTGAGCTCACACTTTTGAACGGTAGTGTATTTGTGCTCCTGAGCATGTTGGAGTGTTTGTGTATATTGGTTAGTGTGCATCACGTGCCCGACACCCATTCTTCATCTGCCTGAAGAAATGAATAATTCACACTTTCTGATGTCAACATGGAATCTGAGAGTGTGAGAGAAGAAAGAGAGAGGATAGAGAGAGAAACTTCCAGACCTCCACTAAAAACTTCTACAGGAATGAAAAGAATGTCTCAGTCTTTCTCTCAGTTTAAAATAAATAAATGTTTTCTAGTTAATCCTAGATTGATGTGCTTAAACTATGAATTTTGATTCTTAAAGGGTTCGTTCTACTGTGGAACTCCAAAAAAGCATCACAAAATTATAGTCCATATGAACAAAATGTAGAGCGTGTCGTGATTCACTCAAAATCTTGCTTTCTGCTGCATCTCATTCAATTCAAATACGGCAAATCAAGATGTGTTGCACCAGGTTTGACCTCAAGGGCTATGTTTCCATCCACCTGTTTCTATGTGAATTTTGGGATATTGCATAAACTTCGATGGACAACGATGGAAACACATTTACCAAAGTAAATCCCTGAATGCGCGACAAAATACTCGCATGACTTTACATCAGCAGAGGATGTGATTGGATACCTGGACAAACCAGTGGACTAATTTCATTGTACAGCATCTCAAATGTTGGTTTGTTCATTCTGAAATGCCTGAGCCAAAGTCTGTCATCAGAATGATTTAGTATAATGACCTCCCAGAAGTGTCCTCACATGATTGCATTCCCAAACACCAGACATCCACCTCCAAATGCAAGATAACTTGCCAGCGTTTATAGCATTTCGTCTGCGCGCTCTGAGGTGCAAATAATTTATGATGTAAAAAAAAAAAAAAAACACAGTGGCTCCCTGATTGCAACAACTATTTTTATTATAGATATTTTGTGCCAATTTCCCAGGATTTTGTTCTCTCGAACGCATGGGATGGAAACAGTGCTTTATTTGCAAATGTTTTATGTGATATTCTGATTTTTAAATTTGCAACTTTGGACTTTGGAAATACAATGACAAGCAGGGCTTGGCATTAACTTTTTTGCTCACAAGCCATTGTGGCTAGTGGTTTTCCAAAGTTATTAGCCACAATTTTGACATTGACACCATGGGGAAAAACTGCCATATAGATATTTTTAATATCTCAGCATAATTTGGCAGCAGGTATATTCGGCTGCTGTCACTTTAAGACTTGACACACGGACCCATTATATCGTTATAAATGTGTTTCTTTCTCAACTGTTTACATTCACTAAAACATAGCTGACTGTGTTTATGTTTATACTCGCCAAGACCGGCGTTTTGAAATTATTTTGTGTGTATTTTACTGTTCAAGCGCAAAAGGCATTGGAAAAAATAACTCATTTAGGTACTGAGAGGCGGCTTTATGTGCGCGGGTTTGAGCACAAAATCTGCGGGAATTAGTTAAATTATTCCACGCAGAAATTCAAGCCCTGTATAACATCAACAATATTCATTTGGAGTAAATGAAACGAGTTGCTGTCGGAGAGATGAGAGAGTGAGAAAGCGCAGCTGGTATCGTGTTTCTATTCAGCGGAAAATGAGTATCGGAAGCGTTTCAGATATTTCAGTATCGATATTGAAAAATCGATATTTTTGACAACACTACATTGCACTTAGTTTATTATATCAGATGCCTTTTTAAAAGACTACAGTTGAAAAATGTATGATCACTCTTCCTATTTCTAGTCTATTTCATCTTTGTAAAAGCAAGCAGAGCTGCTTATCCTGTGACAGTAAAAACCGTCAACCACGGTTGTTTCCCAGCATGAAACAGTGAACATGACACTAAACAGTTTCTCCTGGGTGAAGTTCCAGATCTTACTGCGAATCAGATGATCTCAGCTCGCCGTTAGCAGCTGATGAGACTAATGATCAGGTTTATTGATCTCTCTCTACCTCTGATTAAAGACCCTCTGACACCCGCTGGGAAAATCACCAAACCAGTCTCAAGGTGAACAGTAAACCCCGGATCACACACATTACAGCCAAACATGCGCCTTTGGTGTGTTGTTGTTGTTGTTGTTTGTTTTGCTTTGACACAAAAAGACATAAGAACGAACGTGTGAAAGACGTGTTCTATCAGACATGACATTTGAATGAGGAAGTAGTGGTTAACAGAAAGAGAGGGTTTTCTTCAATAAAGCTGACCTCATCTGCAGAATTACGGTTGTCATTATAATAATTATCTTGCTCCACTTACTGTATGATGTCAGCATCACACTTCTGCTGTTATGGGTCCTGCAACAATTACATCTAACCTGAAGTTCAAAACACTCTGGTTAATGGCGAACAGCACATTAAGGTTCTTGTCCAAAGCCATCATTACAGAGAATCAAAAGCAGCGCATTTAAACCGTGACTATTAACGTCTTCTCTACTGTTATCATTATTTACACACTGCTATTAACTATGATCTGTTGTTTACTTCATGCAATTTTTATAGCCATCTGAAACAAGGGCCAGTCTATGGCCTTGATTTAAAATGAATATTGGTATTGATATTGATAGTTTTTGTTTGATTACAACTTCGATAGAAGTCTAATTATAGCTATACAGTATAACTTCATATGTACAAAAGCACAACATGAAAAACATGCGCTAAAAGCTTTGAAAGTACACCAGTGTTCAAAAAGTTTGGGGTCGGCAAGATTTTAATTTAATTAAAATTAATTAATTTTTGTAAGGAGTCTCTTATGCTTACCAAAACTACAGTAAAACAGTAAAATTGTGACATGTTATGACGTTTTGACTTTTAATATTTTAAAATGTAATTTATTCCTGTGATGGTAAAGCTGAATTTTCAGCATCATTACTCCAGTCTTCAGTGTCACATGATCCTTCAGAAAATATTACTAAAATGTTGATTTGGTGCTCAAGAAACATTTATTCTTATTATCACATTTTAAAACAGTTGTGCTGCTTAACACCGTGTCCTAACTACACGCGCCGCGATGCCGCACGCGATAAAAGGTATCTTTTCCATGTTAATCAGAGTTTTGGTCCTAACCAGCCGCGACGGCGACCAATGGCGGTCTTAACATAGAAGCATAGGTAGACAGCTGCTTGGGGCCCCCTACCAGCGGTCGTAGTAGGGGGGCCCCCAACAAACCAAAAAAAAAAAAAAAAAAGGTTATTTTAAAGGTATTTTAGAGGTTTCTATTTTAGAGGTTTCTATTTAGAGGTTTCTATTTTTCTGCTACATCGCGCTGGAACAACAAACACAAAGTGTGGCAATGTTAATCTCAGCTTCTGTTTACGTGCTTTATTTGAATTTCATTTAGTGCTCCCAGCAGCTGTGAAAGCAAGAATGGATAATTCACCTCAGATCTTGAAATTAAACAAATGGAAACAAGAACGTTCAAACAAGTGTATTCTTTGAAAAAGATTGTTTTAGTAACTCAGTAGACTATGTATTTTTAATAATGTTTAAATGGTGTAATATTTGTGAATTTGATTATGTAGCCTACTTATCCATTTTCTTGCGAGTGCCGTCAAGATTACTCACTTGCCGCGAGACTCCGCCCACACGCTGTTCTGATTGGCTGTGGGTTTTGATTGATTTTGACGCATCTCGCAGTCGCGTCGCGTCTAGTGTGGACAGACAAATTATTTGTCGCTGGAATCTTACTGCATCTGGTTAGGACACGGTGTTAGTTGAATAAAAGCTTAAAACATTTTTTTTCATTGTGATTTTGGGTTACACTAATCCTAATCTTGGTACTCATTTAGTATGCTGCCCTTCTCCTTGTGCACTTTTTCTTGTGTTTTGTTTTGTCTTTAATTGGATGAAGAACTGCTGACTGCTGAGGAACTGCTTGCAAAAAAAAATAAATAAATCGGCTGCAAATTGGGAAAGGCTGACAGGGGATTTGTGTGTGAGAGATAAAGAGTTTTTTGGGCAAGGTTTGTTATTTTGAAACACACAGTGTGGAGGGCAGGCTGCAATTTTATTTAGTTTATTACACTTTTATTTATTTTCATATGTTGTCATATGTCCAATGAAAAAGGAAGTTTGTGTGGGACATAGCAAGTGGACCTTTTTTCGATGGTCCACTTAAGACATTCTACTAATTATAAGTTACTTTGCAACTACATGTCAACTAACTCTCATTAGAGTATTAGTAGACAGTAGACTGTATAGGTTACCCAGACAGCAACATAGTGTCGGCCCAGATCCGGCCCACATCTGGGCTGTGTGGAATCCATGCGTGTAGCACATGTGGTGTTTTGTGTTCCTGTCTCTGTCTCGATCCCACCCTCCTTGTTATCTCATTATTGGTTTCATTTGCCTCACCTGTTGTTCCCTCATTACCTGCCTGATTTGTCCCTTTTATAAGTTCCTTGGTGTTTGCAGTCTGTGTTGGATTGTTGTCTTGTATACATCTCCTGTTTTCTCGTGACCCTTTGGTATGTTTGTTTTTGAAGTTGTTGTTTTATATTATGTTTTTCCCCCTTGTGGGTTTTTGTTTTACTTTGTTTCTTTTATTAAATAAATCATTATTCTTTTGCATTTGAGTCCTCACTTAGTTTTCTTTAGTTATAACGTGAGAGAACGATCCGACCATGTCGAGGACTCAGCGAAGGAATTCACGTCACCCACCAGCCCCCCCTGTGTCGTGCCCCCACTACGAACGTATTCTTCGTTTTCAGTCGCTAAGTTCCCTCCGCCAACAAGGGGCTGACCTGAGGAAGTTCGTGGTCGAATTCCTTAGAGCGGCGGAGGGTTTAAGACTGAATGAAGGGCCCCGGAGACGGAGGAGGAAGAGAAACCCCTCCTCAACGACTTGTCCGGTGGCTCCTAACCCAGAGACCATCCCGGAGGTGACTGCCATCCCTGATGCGCCGCCCAGGCGCCCTGCTCTGCCCGCGCCGCCCAGGCGCCCTGCCCTGCCGGCCCCGCTCGAGCTGCTCGTCCTGCCGGCGCCACCCCAGCGACCTGGCACGTCTGCCGATCCAGAGACTGTTCACGTCACGTCTGCCGATCCAGAGACTGTTCACGTCACGTCTGCCGATCCAGAGACTGTTCACGTCACGTCTGCCGATCCAGTGTCTCCGGACAAGATGGCCGCCGCCGAGCCGGTGTCTCTGGACAAGATGGCCGCCGCCGAGCCGGTGTCTCTGGACAAGATGGTCTCCGGACAAGATGGCCGCCGCTGAGCCGTGCCTGTTCCTGAGCCGGTGCCTGTTCCTGAGCTGGTGCCTGTTCCTGTTCCTGAGCTGGTGCCTGTTCCTGTTCCTGAGCCGGTGCCTGTTCCTGAGCCATGGCCATCTGAGCCTGTTTCTGTGCCATGGCCGCCTGAGCCTGTTTCTGTGCCATGGCCGCCCGAAGGGTCGTCTCCTCCCTGGCCTCCCGAAGGGTCATCTCCGCCCCGCCCTTCCCTGCCCTTCCCTGCCCTGCCCCGCCCCGCCCTGGTCTGTCCTTACCATCCCTAGTGGAGCGTCTGGTAGCCGCTCCTTAAAGGGATACTTCAGGATTTAGCATTAAGCTTTGTATTAGTAGAAAACCTGTAGTATTTTCGAATTACCGTGCTTTCCACCCTCATATCCCCCTGAGAGGAGAGATTTATGTATTTTTGGTCTGGAAAAAATCCTCCGATGACGCAAAAATCGTCATTTTGCGTCATCGGAGGATTTTCTGGCCAGAGGCAAAAGACTACAGCCAGTAGATGGCGTTGTTCCGCATGTTTTCAACCCGCCCATAGAGGGTGGGATCTCACTCACAGAATGTACACACAGTCAGCCGTCTTTCTTTGGAAGCTAAGCTAGCAGGCTCTTGTTCTGTGGAGAAAGCTGAATAGTAGGAGAAAGCTGAGTAAGTAGGGGTTACCATCCTCCTTTTCCCGGACTTGTCCGGCGGGCGAGATCATTCAAAATGTCCGGGATTCAGCTTTTGCTTTCTGCAGTCGCCATTCATTGTTTACATGCACATCTCTTGTTTCAATCTAACTGAATTCATTCCGATCGGTGAATCTGAATGTAGTGTTTACATGAACGCTAAACAAGTGATCGGTTGATGTGCGTTTTAACATTGCTAAGAAAATTCCCGCACCTCCGTGAGAAATGCGAGACCGGCGCGTCTCAGTAATGACGCCACCGGCCTCGCGCCGTTCTCCCGCGGCCGTCAGCCTCGTCCTGCTCGCCACAGTAAACATAATGAATGGCGACTGTAGAACGCAAAAGCCGAATCCCAGACATTTTGGGCGATCCCGAAATCCCAGGCAGACTTGTCACGGAGACTCACTGGTAGCCTAATCTTGTTGTTTTCAACTGCGCTCTCTTACCGGTAGGCGTGGCCTCCTAGGGCAGCGAAGCAAGTGCATTCTGGGAGTTGTTGTCTTTCATCCACATAAGCCAAAAAGACATTTTCTGGCTTTTCTCAGTCTAGAAAGCTCCAAATAAAAAAAATTCTTCACATTTCTTCTACATAAATGACCTATTTTAAATACACATTCATCTTTCCAGAGGTGAAGTATCCCTTTAAGGAGGGGGTAATGTCACATGACTGTCCTGTCTCGTGTAGCACATGTGGTGTTTTGCTGATGTAGTCGCAAAGGTACTTAGAGTTAGTATGTCTAAAGTGGTCCATCGAAGTGTTACCCTTTTTTAAACAGCCATAGGCTTTAGTTGCATCACAATGCATGACTTCTCTCTTGCTAGTGAGTTGGATGTGTTGCATTGTATCTGCTAAAAGTGAATTATCTTATGCTTTAAAGTTGTCATTGTACACTATAAATATTGTTGGCTCTGGATAAAGCATCTGCTAAATGAATGTAAATAATATGAATAATTACCCGAGTAATTGTTTATTTTATTGTCATTACACAACAAATTTAAGTAGCAATCCTTGTAATGAAACTAAAAGCCACAAAACACCCATTTTGATTTCTTTAAGACAGCATGAAATGGAAGTTATGATAGTCTTTTCATTTACACTGTGACGAATGAAATAGCTTCTCGAACAAGAAACAAATTTGATTTTCTCCATGGGGAATTGACTGGATGGTTGTGGTTTGCCATTGGTCGATCTCATGTAAGTGACAGGTTGTAAACACTACATCAGAGAAGAGATGTGGCTACAAGAGGGAGGGGAAGTTATTTTGATTAAAGATTACGATGGCACATACATTTAAAAAAAGTGATGTGCACAGATAAATCATTTATAATAAAAACTTCAATATTCCATAAATAAGTATCCAATATAGCGAAAAGGCAGATAATGTCTATTACTGTATATAGGTCATATTTTACTTTTTTTTTCACCCTAACTTAATGTTTCACACACAAAAAAATAGCAGAAATAAAAAATATATATCAGTGCTACTTAATTTGGTCTAACCAGGCATGTGAGGTTGCGGAAACGTGTAATTTTATGACCTAGAATCTTCCTCCTGCTTGTTAGCAGCCAGAAAGTACTTTAACAAAGCAACTCCCAGCATCCTCCAGGGGCATTAGTAACAGCATGCTCTCATCTTCATATCGTTGTCTGGTGCTCTTTCTCTTCCCCGCCGTGAATGTCTCCTTCAAGGACCCTGAGCTCAAAGCCACCATCTGCCCAGCAGCGAAGGGCATGAATGTGTGTGTATGCAGAAAACCAACACATAGCATTGTGGACAGACTATAATGATGGCTTTCTAGTGTGCTAACAGCTGTCATATCAGCACTCAGCCCTCAGGGAATCAAGATCCTTTACGGCCACTGAGAGCTGCCACATTTTCCAGCAGACGCAATTATCAAACTAACAGTCTGTGAAACCGCACAGGTGATGAGGTCATTTATTCATCCTTCGCCATTAAAGGTGAAGTGTGTTAATTATTCAATCGTTAAAGGATTTACTGACAAAAATGCTCAAAAAGGTTTCATCAGTAATAACCAAGACGAGTGATGCACACCAATGTGCGACATGGTGATAAATAAATGCTTTGATTAAAACGTTGATGAAATATGAGGAGGAATAAAATACAGCATAATGCACCAAAGTTCAAAAGTTTGGGGTCAGTAAGATTTTTTTTATTTTTTTATTTTTTAAGAAATTAATACTTTTATTTAGCCAGGATGAATTAAATTGATTAAAAGTGACAGTAAAGACTTTTATTATGTTAAAAAAAGATTTCTATTTCAGCTGTTTGTTACTTTCTGTTCATCATATAATCCTATGGATTCCTCTATAGAAAACTAACATATTCACTAAAATATTTTAACTGTGATAATAATAATAAAAAATGTTTCTTGAGCACCAAATCAGCATATTAGAATGATTTCTGAAGGATCATGTGACACTGAAGACTGGAGTAATGAAGCTAAAAAATTCAGCATTGCATAACAGGAATAAATTACATTTAAAAAATATATTAAAACAGAAAAAAGTTATTTTAAATTGTACTAATATTTCACAATGATACTGTTTTACTGTATCCTTGATCAAATAAATGAAGCCTTGAGCAAAAACTTTTTGAATGTTAGTGTATTCATTCCTAATGTTTTTGAAGAAGAAAAATCTAGAAAGAACATGATTTCAAATAATCCAATAATAGTCAACATATACACTTGTTTTCACTGAAATTGACTAAAATGAAGGAATATGAAATGAAAAACTGAATAGTTTTTAAAAGGTGTTTTTTATCAAAAGACAAAAACTATGATTAAAACAGAAAACTGAAAAATAGTCATTTGTAGATCATCAAAACATTGCTCTGTTTGTTCAAACATCCCAACTAACCTGACACTGCAATACTGGCGTAACCAATTATGTAAGTTTGGGCAACCATATGAGTCCTCAGGAAACATTTTGAAACAATAATTTTGTTAGTTTAGTTTGTTAGTGGCACGTAAAAAAAACACACACTTCAGCTTTAAGGATGTGATACAGTCTGTTAAAAATAACTGACATGTAATCAGCCCTCTCTTGCATTTCAGCGAATATGATGTGAACTCATTCACCTTTATAAACTCAGTTCTCTAAACTGCTCATCTTAACCAAACTCACAGCTGTAGCAGAAGTCCATGAGTCACTCATTATGGCTAACGCCTCGAGTTAAAACCAGATCACAACGTGTCTTTATGCAAAGAAGGTGCTGCTGTCTTTGGCTCACACCGCTCCGCACGGCCATTGTTAATTAAGAGACTCAAAAACATTTCTCACCTTATTAACACATTAACTGAATCACACATTAAGCCATCTGGATTGGAGATTACAAGGCAACCAACCGCAACTTTGTTTTATGATCAAAATTGCATGATACTGCTATTACTACAGTATGTAGTGTGTACAATACAAGTGATGGGTAGAAACTGATTACATGTAATCTGGATTACGTAAATCAGATTCCAAACGTTTTAAAATATTCATAATCAGACTACAGTTACTTTTTTGATTACATGATTACATATTATTCACACAATGGCAGTAAATCACTCATAATTTATTGATTCTCCCTAATTATTCTTTTTCATGTTTTAAATGTACCTTTCTATAAAAGCATATCGCTTATATACATTCAGAAAGCCCATCCACTAATCGGATGCACATGGAAAATTTGCCACAAAGCATTTGACCACTGGATTTACAGAAATCATTTCACTTTTCTCAACATTGCCATCGAATCAACTCCTGACAAACACATTCATTATTATTAGAATTATCACATGTATTGTGAAGTCTTTGAAACACATTTTTATTATATTTTTTATTATTTTAAAATGTAGCATTTTTATGATTTATTTAATGATTAGCTTTTCATTAAACTCACAAACCCCCCGCATTTCCTTCACGAACTCCATTTTTGGAAACCCTGACGAATATAATGCTTAATGCACTTCATGTTATTGATACAAAGAATGGAATATATGTTCTTTCTCTTTGTATTTTTATATCAATATGGCAAAAGATTATCCTATTCAATTCGATATGATTAAGGGATTATTCTAACTACAATTTTTGTCATGTAATTTTTTGGAATCAGTAATCTATCCAGCACTGTGCATACCCATAAGAACATTACAATGGATAGTGTATCCCACAATGCAATTAACTTTTATTTCCAGAGTGACGAATAAAACTGAAGATATCCACTCTGATTTGAAACCTCTTTTGTTTGACTTGTTTTAGAGGACCAAAAATTAAGACCTAAACACAAAATTGAATTAATAATGCAAAATAACTGCATTTATTAACAGACAACTATTGCAGATGGCAAATGCTGAATGCATATGCAACATAGTGAAGACAAGCGACAATAAATTAGCATACTGCTATTCAAAACATTTAGCACTGCATACTGAATCACAAGGCAGAATACAGTAAACTTCGATATGTGCAGTCTATTGTTGTGAACCATTCAGGTTTAGTCTTGATGGGTCAGTGCAGGTTGTAGGACTCAGCATCAGAACAGTTTGCTAGACTCGCTCCTGCTCTGATAAACCTGCACTCAGCATGTCTGATTTGTCCGCAGGCCGGGAGACTGTGGCCTGGATTTTGAAATGAGGGGTTTGGACGCTTTTTGCGCTGCGATGCGTGATTGCAGAATTTACTCTACTCGAGCCCATGGGATAAAAATGACATTCCTGTAACGGTTGTTTGCTGCTGCCTTGATTTGATAAATGTAGCAGTTAGCAGTGTGAATTACCATATAAAGAGCACATTTCCTTTCTTCAATCATCAAATCCACCCATCTATCTGTCTAACTGGGTGTCTGTCTGTCTATTTATCTGGTTTTCTCTATCTATCTATCTATCTATCTATCTATCTATCTATCTATCTATCTATCTATCTATCTATCTATCTATCTATCTATCTATCTATCTATCTATCTATCTATCTATCTATCTGTCTATCTATCTATCTGTCTATCTATCTACCGTTCTATCTATCTATCTATCTATCTATCTATCTATCTATCTATCTATCTATCTATCTATCTATCTATCTATCTATCTATGTTGTCTATCTATCTGTCTATCTATCTACCGTTCTACCTATCTACCTATCTATCTATCTACCTATCTACCGTTCTACCTATCTACCTATCTATCTATCTGTCTGTCTATCTATTGTTCTGTCTATCTATCTATCTATCTATCTATTGTTCTGTCTATCTATCTATCTATCTATCTATCTATCTATCTATCTATCTATCTATCTATCTATCTATCTATCTGTCTGTCTGTCTATCTGTTGTTCTGTCTATCTATCTATTGTTCTGTCTGTCTGTCTATCTATCTATTGTTCTGTCTGTCTGTCTATCTATCTATTGTTCTGTCTATATATCTGTCTGTCTATCTATCTATCTATCTATCTATCTATCTATCTATCTATCTATCTATCTGTCAATCAATCTATTTATTGTTGTCTGTCTGTCTGTCTGTCTGTCTATCTATCTATGTCAATCAATCTATTGTTCTGTCTATCTATCTATCTATCTATCTATCTATCTACCGTTCTATCTATCTACCGTTCTATCTATCTATCTATCTATCTATCTATCTATCTATCTATCTATCTATCTATCTATCTATCTATCTATCTATCTATCTATCTATCTATCTACTGTTCTATCTATCTATCTATCTATCTATCTATCTATCTATCTATCTATCTATCTATCTGTCTATCTATCTACCGTTCTATCTATCTATCTATCTATCTATCTATCTATCTATCTATCTATCTATCTATCTATCGTTCTATCTATCTATCTATCTATCTATCTATCTATCTATCTATCTATCTATCTATCGTTCTATCTATCTATCTATCTATCTATCTATCTATCTATCTATGTTGTCTATCTATCTGTCTATCTATCTACCGTTCTACCTATCTACCTATCTATCTATCTACCTATCTACCGTTCTACCTATCTATCTATCTGTCTGTCTATCTATTGTTCTGTCTATCTATCTATCTATTGTTCTGTCTATCTATCTATCTATTGTTCTGTCTATCTATCTATCTATCTATCTATCTATCTATCTATCTATCTATCTATCTATCTATCTATCTATCTGTCTATCTATCTATCTATCTATCTGTCTGTCTATCTGTTGTTCTGTCTATCTATCTATTGTTCTGTCTGTCTGTCTATCTATCTATTGTTCTGTCTATATATCTGTCTGTCTGTCTATCTATCTATCTATCTATCTATCTGTCAATCAATCTATTTATTGTTGTCTGTCTGTCTGTCTGTCTATCTATCTGTCAATCAATCTATTTATTGTTGTCTGACTGTCTGTCTGTCTATCTATCTATCTATCTATCTATCTATCTATCTATCTATCTATCTATCTGTCTATCTATCTATCTACCGTTCTATCTATCTATCTATCTATCTATCTATCTATCTATCTACCGTTCTATCTATCTATCTATCTATCTATCTATCTATCTATCTATCTATCTATCTATCTATCTATCTATCTATCTATCTATCTATCTATCTATCTATCTGTCTATCTATCTACCTATCTACCTATCTACCGTTCTACCTATCTACCTATCTATCTATCTGTCTGTCTGTCTATCTATTGTTCTGTCTATCTATCTATCTATTGTTCTGTCTATCTATCTATCTATCTATCTATCTATCTATCTATCTATCTATCTATCTATCTATCTATCTATCTATCTATCTATCTATCTGTCTGTCTGTCTATCTGTTGTTCTGTCTATCTATCTATTGTTCTGTCTGTCTGTCTATCTATCTATTGTTCTGTCTGTCTGTCTATCTATCTATTGTTCTGTCTATATATCTGTCTGTCTGTCTATCTATCTATCTATCTATCTATCTATCTGTCAATCAATCTATTTATTGTTGTCTGTCTGTCTGTCTGTCTATCTATCTATCTATCTATCTATCTATCTATCTATCTGTCTGTATGTTTGTCTATCTATCTATTGTTCTGTCTGTCTGTCTATCTATCTATTGTTCTGTCTATATATCTGTCTGTCTGTCTATCTATCTATCTATCTATCTATCTATCTATCTATCTATCTATCTATCTATCTATCTATCTATCTATCTATCTATCTATCTATCTATCTGTCTGTCTGTCTGTCTATCTATCTATCTATCTATCAATCTATATATTTATTGTTGTCTGTCTGTCTGTCTGTCTGTCTCTATCTATCTGTCTATCTATCTATCTTCTCTGTCTTACTTGTATCTATAATTTTTTACAGGCAAGACACATAACACTTGTAGATGGCATGCACTCTACACCAGTTCCTGATCTCGACAGCGACGTCAGTCCCAGCTGAAATAAGAGTCTGTTGTTTACCCTGAGTTTACGAACACTGATTAGCTCTGCTGCAGAGGAGCCGCTTTCTGCGTGTCTCTTGTGAAGTAAACCATCATTTAGACTGAACTCAAATGATCAGCTTCCGCAGCATGTGTTCGTGCAGTACAAAGCGGTTAGAAAGCAAATCATGAGAGTCGATCAAACTGTCTTCAGAGAAGCTGCCCTATACCTGCTGGCAGAAAGCCTTAAATAGAGCTCTGACTAGAAGTGTGTTTCTGAGGACGGCATGCTTTAGGAACAAAATGACTAATAGCTAACTTGACTAAACTTTTGTGGACATCCTCAAATAGAGAATGGGAATGGAATACTAAAGTACTGCTTACTGTATACTGAGTAATATATACCTAGTATTTGTAACAATAATGTGTATAACAACAATGTATAATAGTAATAATAATAACCTTTCAAACAGTAGTGTACTGTAGGTTTTTACAGTACTGTGCTAATAAATCTACAGCGACATTTAACAGTGTACTGTATATTGTTGTCACATGACCTCACAGTTATCTTCTCAGAAATAATACTAATATGCCCTATCTCTTGGTAGTCTGAAAAATAAATCAAGTGCAGCCAATATTAGGCTACTGCTGGTTTATTTGTCACACTGGAAATTAAAAGTCAAAATTAAAATGTTAAGTGTTTTGTATTGTGGGAGAGTGCTCTGTGTAGGGCTATGCAATTAATCGCAATAAAACAGAAATATGGCATATGCGATACCATATGGCACAGTGCGATTATCATATCACAAATTTAAAATATACAAAGTTTTCTGAAAAAAAAAATACCAATGTGCCATGGAGATAGCTAGTGAGCAAATACATTGGATTTCTAGAACATTCTGAATGAAACCAAACCACATCAATTATACATTCATCACCCACAGATGCACACTACTGACTATGAGTGCCAGAATGCATGTTTGCGCATGTGTGCATATGTTTGTGTCCATTCATGCATATGTATATGTGTTTGCGCATCTGTCTGCGTGTGTGTATAGTGTTTAAATGTAGGCTGGGTGAGGACTAATGCTTTAGCGCCTTTATGTGTGATTCGTAAATATTGATCACTAGATTGAGTGAGGCATTCTGATTTAAACTCTTCCAGCATATTGATTTCTGCAATTAACAAAATGCACCCAACTGACCTTTGACCTCTGTGTCAGATCCTGCTAATGAACGAATAAGCGGACAGGATCATTTATTCTCAATCTGTTTCTCAGCACCTGGCCATTACATAACATAATTACACAATCTGAACGGCCTCTCTGATTGGCTGCCAGACAGACTGGTTCCAGTGGGCTTTCGGTCCAGAACGGAGTCATACAAGTTGCACACAGGTTCGAAAATCATTCATCAGTTTCCTGATCATCAATAACGGCTTGAATCTGCCTGTATTTGTGTTTTTAAGATCAGAGACGTGGCTGGATGTTCTGCTGCCAACTGGTGGGATGCTTCAAGTATTTGTCTTTTATGAGCTCTTCAAATTACTTGGCTGAAAACATTTTCCCAAGGCTCTGGCAATTTCCTACATGGGGTTGCCATGGAAACAAAAGTTTCTACACTGCAAAAAAAAAAAAAGAAAAAAAAAAAAGTCAATCATTTGGGTCATGATGTAACACAAAAGAGGAGCACGTACTGTGTGGAATTCTGCACGTCTTTAACATATGCTTGTCATTTTTGCATCACTGGAAACCAAATGCATCTGTCCATAAAATGCAACCTATATATTTAGCGTTGCATAAATAAAGGCATGATAAAAATCACAATGCTGCAAATGTCAAGTTAACAAAGTGCATTCTCTAGCGCATTCTCTGCCTATTACAAGGATGTGTGATTTAATACTTCTTGTGATGACATCGATTTAACAGAGTTAAAACAGTAAGCAGCCTAGCCAGATGGCATTCTCATACATGTTGCAAACAGTATGCAGCCTTATAAGACACTTTTATTTTGTCCAAATTCAAAGGCAGCATTGTGAATAACTATGCAAATCAGGCAATTAAGGTATTGCGTCAAAACAGATGGTGAACGAAGTCAAGATAAATATCTATTATAAATATATGTCATTCAACGAGTAAATACATGCTACTGCTCAAATGTTTGGGGTCGGTAAGAATTTTTTTAAGATTCAGCAAGAATGCATTAAACTGATAAAGTGACAGTTAAGACATTTACAATATTACAAAAGATTTCTATTTCAAAATAATTATGTTTTTTTTTGACGTTCTATTCATCAAGGAATCTTGAAAAAATATATCATGGTTTCCACAAAAATATTTAAGTTTTCTACAATAATGATGTTAATAAGAAATGTTTCTTGAGCACCAAATCAGCATAATAATGCTTTTTTTTAGTTGGTTATGACTGGATTGATGGCTGCTGAAAATTCATCTTTGTCATCAAAATTAAATATGTTTTTTACACACACACACACACACACACACACACACACACACACACACACACACACACACACACACACACACACACACACACACACACACACACACACACACACACACACACACACAAATATTATTATTATTATTTTATTTTTTATTATTATTATTATTATTATTTTTGACTACAGCTGGAAGTGGACCAGCCCTTTTGATCTTTTTATTTTTAAATGACCATTTTTATTCTTCTACCTATTTGTAATTGTATCTATTGTTCTTTTGGTTTTTATGTACCTTTTTTTTCTATGTAAAAGTATCAAAACTAATAAAGAGATCAAATCTTACAGACACCAAACTTTTGAACTGTATATCAAATTGAAAACTAGGGATATATATGATCCAATTTACTTTCATTGTATGGATAAAAAACACACACAAAAAAAAATTTTTTTAGAGAAATGTTTATCTTAAAGTTATGGACCAACCCATATGGATGATGAAGACTGAACAATTCCTTTAGGTTAGGATGCTGATTTATAAAGAAGCAGACAGCAAGGCAGTGCAAAAAGGTTTTGGAAAAGAGAAATGGTTTCTACATTACAGTAATGCTTTATGCATGTATTTCTTTATCAAACAAGCTTTTATTTGGTATAATTCACTTTACACAATTCCTTTTTTCACAATTCCCTCTTGCTTAAAGGATCTTAAAATTACACAAACACATTGTGGGTGTCAGACAGATTGTTTGTTCTAATTAATGAGCTGGTCTATAAACCTGCAGAGTGTGGCACCCTCTAAAACCCCCCGCCCACATACACACCCCCTCTTTATACACACAAACAAGCAAAAAGACAAACAAACAGCCGCCGCCTACATATCTGCTCCGCCCACTTCAGCACAGCACGCTTCTCCATACACCAACCCATATGGCACGATAACAGATTAAAACAGACTACATGCCCAAAAGTATGTGGACATCCAAAAAGCATTTGATAATTCCAAACAATTATCCCTGAACCTCTGAAAAGTGTGGTTCGTGTTGAGAGAGAAAGTGAAACAGAAAGAGAGAGAGAAAGGATGCTCCTCTTGTACTACTACACCCCAGGAGGAATTAATACACTTACAGCTGCTAAAGGCACTAGGTAAATAGGGCAAAAGTGAGTGTGTGAGCGAGAGTGTGTGTGTTTGAGTGGATAACACTAAGTATTTGGGGCAGTGTGCCTGGCAGCCCTGAGGACGCCCATGGGACGGCAATCACTATGGATACCACCGTAGGAGCGGCAACAACAAGCTTTGGCTTGGAGCAACAGGCCGCTGGCCATCAGACTCTGCCGAGTCACACGCAAACAACATGCAGTTCAGAATTCAACCAGTTAATATAGGGTTAGACTGTCAATACAGCTGGTTACAGAAACATTAAAGTGACAGTTCACCCAAAAATGAAAATTATGTCATCATTTACTCACCACTATATGACACAAAAGAAAATATTTTGAAGAACACTAGGGTCCAAACAACTTTGGATGCCATTGACTTTCATTGTATGCACAAAGAAAAAAGACTTTTTTCAAAATATCCTCTTTTGTTTTCCACAAAAGAGAGAAAGTCATACAGGTTTGCATAGGCGGAGGGTGAACCAACTCCAAGGTAATGCTAAAAGTAGCCTATAACTACGTGCATCATAAACCCATCTTTTTAAGCAAGTACCAGATATAGGTGGCGTAAAATATTGTTAAATACGACTGAACATGTTGTATTTAACGTGATCACATTGTAATAAAAACATTGCAAGTTACTAATTATAACGCTTTAATTTCCACAGTTATTCAGATAACTTAGCAAGCACGTACAATACACAAAACTGTAACAATAATCTGAACGTCTCGGATTGGCCACTGCATTCATAAGCTCAACAGAAGCGTGTGATTGGTTTAATGCGCAATGCTGTAAAACGTGTAAAAAGAAGTATGACGCAACATGAGCAGATCTAAATTTAATGCTGCAATCAACACTTCATTTCATTTTTACTCCACTAGATTTAGTTTATTGTGCAGGGAGATTTTTGGCCCGTTAATTTCCGACCTGTGGCCACACATGCTCCACCTATGCAGGTTTGAAAAGCATGAGGGTGAATAAAAGGATGACAGAAGACAAAAAATCAACATTGATCTCATTTACTTGAGTTCCTTATATTATTGTGAGCGGTTTGTGGTCAGAATATGATGATTCCTGGAGATAATGTCTCTAACATGATCACCTCCTTTAATACAGGGTTATTCCACGCTATACCATGCTATTTATTCATATAAATTAGAGATTGACTTTTACAGAATTTATTACTTTGTCCTGAATTGTCCCTGATCAGGCCTGCATTCACAATTGGCGGTCCATGACCTGGAAACCAAACTTCGTAACATTACGAGAAAGGTTAATCAGATAGTTTGCAAAAGTGGCTATATGCTAATTTAAATATTCGCTTAATGTTTAATATAATATTCAAAGGTGTGGTGTCATCATGATTTTTTAAAGTAATTATTATTTTTTATTTAGCAAGGATGGATTAAATTGATCAAAAGAGACAGGAAAGATAGTTATAATGTCCCAAAAGATTTTTATCCCAAATAAAAACTTTCTACCTTCTTCTACTTTCAAAACGCATCAATGTTTTCACAAAAATCTTAAGCAGCACAACCGTTTCAACATTGATAACAATAATAAATTTTTAAAATTAGCATATTAGAAAAATTTCTGAAGGTCATGTGAAAATTCAGCTTTGCCATCACATGAATAAATTAGATTTTACTTTTTCTTTTTATCAAATAAATGCAGCCTTGGTGAACATACAAGACTTCTTTCAAAAAACATAAAAAATTCTTTCTGACCCCAAACTTTTAAACAGTAGTGGATATTATGAGGATATAGAGACCGCTGGATCCTGGTTAACAGTCAATCCACTTTCGAGTGAGAAGGGAAGCTGTAATTGATCCCTGTACACACACACATATATGTCAAAGACATTCTGTATGAAGCTTAATCAAACACACACTAAACAAATAGTTCTAATACTAAAGCAAAGAAACAGCTGTTTGGTGCAGCTCCGACATGGTGGAAACACATTTCATTTAGTAACTATTTACACAACTTGTTGACAAACAGCTTGACTATTGATTTATTGGCAAAATAAGATACTGCAAACGATCCGATACAGATGTGCCAGAACACAAGGTGGTCTTCCCTGGAAACTGTTTATCTGTAAACCTCAACATAGACGATGCTTGATAACGACCTGTTTGCTATCACCACCGTAGAGAGAGAGAGAGAGAGAGAGAGAGAGAGAGAGAGAGAGAGAGAGGGAGAATGTGAACTCCAAGCTCTATCTGTATGGAAAACCCTTTCTGGGAACCAAGGTTCCACTCAGAAGCAATGAATAAATATAGCCCAAAACATCCAGCCGAACACTCTGAATATGGTCTGACTCTCTCTTTCACACACAACGTGGTTAGCAGAGCTTTTCAAAGCTGTGTCATGATAAAAACTAATTAAACAGTGTGACTGTGTGTCTGGAGTTCGGTGACCTGCAGTAATCTGGCCTGGGAACCGCTGGTCTGGGATCAGCATATCTGTGCATGTTACTCAGATGTGAGCACAGAAACTGTGTCAGGCTGATTTCAGATCAGTCGTGATGTATCACTATCCCTGACCCATGTTAAACAAAGCTGATTTACTATAACCGGACTCCTGTTAACAGATTAGGGATCTATTCTGAGCCGTGCGACCGTGTGAATTTCCGAACATCAAGCACAATATCCCAATACACACTCTCTGTTTTTGGCTGCACACGTCTCAGGGGGGCTTCTGGGTTTCCCCCTGTGTTGTCCTGTGATGGAACGTGGATGGTATTTTCCATTCCAGCAGGTCCCAGTCATGCAGACCCCCTTGCTATCGCTCACACACATAAAGCTCAGTGACAGAACGTCCTTGGACGCTGACACAGGAGTCAAGTGACCCCGGGATTACCGAGTCTGGCAGACGCACGCTGACGTGTGATAGTCACTCAGGAAAATTAATGGTCCTGGAATACAGCCACAGAAGGGGGGGAGAGAGAAAGATTTGGGAGGGGTAAGGAAGGGTGTGGAATAACTCTTGAGCCACAATTTTGACAGCACTGACCTCCATACATGGACTCACAGATGCCTCGTATTATCACACTAACATCTCTCTCTGAACTACCCATGTTAATGCCGAGCTGTGTTCTATTCATTTTTATAGAACACTGGCAATCATTCAAAAAGCAGTTGTTTTAAAGGAATGGTACATACAAACATTCTATCATCTTTCATTTTTTCCATTGATGGCCGTTGAAAAGTAGCTGACAAACTAAATTATTTTGCAAATAATATCTAAAATTGCACACACAGGGACACACACACACACACACACACACACACACACACACACACAGCAGAATGAGGACGAGTCATTAAAAGCTTGATGATAATGATGCTGAATGCCATGGTTCTCACATGTCAATATATAGGCATATATTGCATAAAAAAAATTTTTTTTACCCAGCAAGGGCATCAATGTTAATTTTTTTTTAATCAAATTTAAAATGAATAAATAAATGCATTTAAAATACATAAATGAAGTTTTAAATAAATAAATCATTTTTTAAATAAGTACGTTTTAAATAAACAAATGCATTTAAAATAAATGAATAAATGCATTTAAAATAAATGAATAAATGCATTTAAAATAAATGAATAAATGCATTTAAAATAAATGAATAAATACATCTAAAAAAAATTAAAATCTCAAATAAATATAAAAATAAACTAATAATTATTAATATAAAAAATCATACCAGTTAAAGGTGGTCATGGATGTTTTTGGTACACGATAGACTGTTTGCATCTGTAATTCTCTTAATTAAAGATTTAGGATAAATAAATAAAAATCCAAAGATGAAATCATCTGAGCCAAAGGGTATGTGCTACTGTGACATAGACCTGAACATCTGCTGGGTTCAAATACGATTGCCATCGGATTATCATGATGTCAGCTAAGGTACACTGCAGGATTTACAGACCATGAAAACATCTGGACTGCAATACAAAGCCTCTGGTGAGTTGGTGTTAAATTGACCATAGAAGTGAATTTAAGATCTTGACTCCGATTCTTTTACAATTTAGAAATGAGTTTTTAGCATTATCTGCTGAAAATAGAATTAGCACAGTGACTTCTCTTGACCTCTGACCTCAGTTAAGAACTTTGCCTAAGGAGGGTGACAAAACAAGTGCTATATGTGTCACAATCAGGCATGTGTCTCAGATACAACATTACTAAAAGAAACCTCATCCAAGTTAGCCTCTGTACTGTAAATAAACACATACATTGTGCAATACAGATCTAAAACACTACAGTTTTTCACAAAATATGATCCTTAGTCATGAATCATGCTAATGTAAAATTGTGTACATTTTACCGAAATTGACTGAAACAGTGATGCGTGTTCAACGTCCATTTGGTGCACATAGAAAAAAATAAACAAGGATGAACATCGGAAGGTATGGTGATAGAAACAGTACAAATTACTGAAATGTATCATGTCTCATGTAATCACTTAATCAGTGTTTCAAACAGGGAAAGACGGCAATAAAAGTTTAATTTACCTATACCTCAGAAAAGCAATTGACCATAACTCGTTAGTTAGCTGGACAAAATGGTAACACTTTAGTTTAGGGTCCAATTCTTACTATTAACTAGTTGCTTATTAGCACGCATATTGGCTAAATAATTTATAAAGCACATATTAGTGCCTTATTCTGCATGACCATATTATATATGCCTTAATCCTACCCAATACCTAAACTTAACTACTACCTTACTAACTATTAATAAGCAGTAATTAGGAGATTACTGAGGCAAAAGTCATAGTTAATAGTGAATGTGTTCCTCAAACTAAATTGTGACTGAAAAAACAACTTTTTCCTGAATATATTTTGATAGATATATGCATACAATATATTTTTACTTAACTTTAGTTAAGTGATGTCTTTATTATTTATTGTATGTTTGAATAAATCTGTCATGAAAACAAATCATCAGTGTTTAAATTTAAATTGTTATATTTGACTAACAAATTGGAATAGAAACATGAATATATTATTAAAAAGTTAATATATTGACTATTGATATGCCTTGTGCGCAATTTAAATATTTGTACTCAGTTTTATTTGAGTGTTGATTATTAAATAAATATGATTATATAATCTAGATTCCTTTTTCAAGCAAAATTTAAATGGAATTTCAATATGTTATATAACAGAGTTTTTTAAAAGTGTGAAAAGTGTAAATTTCATGTCACGTCTCAGGATGATTACTAGTCAGTGGCTTGATATTGTGGAAAAAAAAGAAAAAAAGAAAAGAGAGATGGCTGAGAGGCATTATAAGAGAAAAGCTCAGAGGAATATCACTGGAAAAATAAGGGTTATGATCAGGCAAGAGTTTTAGGACCCATATTAATATTTGAAAAGCTTTCCAGCGGTGGAGAGACCGAAGTGGGAAGGCCTGAAATCCAACGGTAAGGTTGCACTGTTCATTTTCACATTATTTTTCGCGAAGCATTATTTTGCTTCACTTCTACTATGAAAAAGAGACCTCCGTTCTTGCATTGTGTGTTTTGGGGGCGGAGCAATAAAGGAGGGGTGTGTTTGTTTGGGTTGATTTCAAATACCAACAGTGCTTTATAATTTAACAGCCCTTATATCTTACACATTTTATTTGACAGGTGGCTTAATAGCCAAAAATAACACGCCACCGCCTAGGTTTGATTACAGTCTCTACTAAACAACTAAAACATGTATAAATATCAACCTTACATATCAATATGTACACAAATGAACAGTTCAGTATAAAGTTGTTGACTCTCTGAACTCCTGATGGTGCGTCCTCTTGAGAAGTGAGAAATCAAACGAGCCAAAGCTTGTTTTTGCTTATAATTAAGATTTCATTGCTCACAATCTGGGCCCTGATACCAATCAAAGCAGACTGGGAGATCTGCTCTGTGATGGCAGCTGCCAAACATTAAAGTAAAATCTGTTCGCTGTGTGTACACACACACACACACACACACACACACACACACACACACACACACAATACTCAGCTGTTCCAAAACCAGGACGTTCACAGTATGTGTTTCTGTGTATGAAACAGAAAGGAACACAAATAGACATTTGGCTGTGTTTGGACATCTCTAACTGTAAAAATTGAAAGCAAGCAAGTAATTTTTTCTCCTTTTGCTTTTTTCCCCAACAAAATGTGACTGAAGCGCAGCAGATGCCGTGAGAAAACACAAATCTAATTTAGGAAAGCCACACTGTTCTCGGATTTAAATAACAGGAAATAATTTCATATAACGATCCAACACATAAAGGCCCTGTTTACACCTGTTATTAAGATGTGTTTTTTGTCTGTGGTTTAATCCGTCTGTTTTGTCCACTTTCGACCACTTTTGCCCCCGATATCTTTCGAGGGGAGGGTCTATGGGCGGGTAAATGTATGGGTTTTTTTCAGATCTTTCGATCTAATGGACAAAATAAGCTTGTGTAATATGCTAACGAACAGCGACAGCGAAATCAGGTTTAGTTTCTGCTATGACAGCTGCAAGACCACGCCGAACGCTGTGGGTTTGTGTTAAAATCAGGAACGGTGAGAGAACATTGTGCTTGGTACATTTTTCGTCTTCAAACAAAACTTGGGTCTCCAGCCGACAAAGTTTAAATCCCATCTGGCTACTGCGATTCCCATAATGTTTACTCATTAGATCAGTAGGCGGAGAGTAGGTTTTTCTTTTTTCTTTTGTAGCTGTTTGAACACATTCGGCCACATGAGCATTTACACTACAAAAGTAATCTGATCTAATGTTTTATGAGTTAGACTACTTCTGGAAGTGGTCGAAAGTGAACAAGCTCAAAAATGTTTAACACCCCTGTATTTAGTGTCGTCCACTTGTGATCCGATCGACCAAAACACATCTTAATACCAGGCCAAAGACTCAAACATGAACAAAAAAAAACATTGCAAATGAAACAACTGTAAAACCTTACAAAAAATACCATGGTACCTTGATAATTACCATAATACTGAAATGGTGCTATGGTGCATGTCCAAAAAATCACATGGTTCATGAATTTCAGTAACTGATACCATCACTGTATCACCACAGAACCTTTCTGTAACTGCATGTTCGCCATGATATATTTGAATGTGTTTTTGTCTAAGTGACTGCAACACAGTTGCAGCTACCAGAAATACATCAGAGTGAAACTTTGGTTGCTTTTCCCACTAAGGCTTTGCAAACCCCCCCCTCAGCAGGATGAGTCATGCTCGCCTTCCAGTAGGCACTGTGATCCAGTTTCTATAGAAACCCGTTGCTATGGAAACACCTCTTGCTCAAGAGTCATAAGGGGATACACAAACACTAGCACAGGTGACCGGGGCAAATCAGACGGGATTTTAATAAGATAATCAAGACGGGCCCGTTTCTAAAGATCTCATCGCATGAAATGTCAGAACAAACAGCCATCTGCATTACGCTTCCTCTTCTATGATTAGTGTGGAGGGCTGCACAACTTTATGGATTAACTACTTCATACTCTCTACTAGAGCTGCAAGATTTTGGATAAATTAAGAATACATTTTTTAGAGATCATGATTTTACGGAGCCCCTAAAGAGACATGGTAAAGAAAAAAACTATGAAATGTGAGGAAAAATTATTTGGCAATGCTTTTGCACTGTTTTGAGTTTCCCCGAGAAACTTTGTTCGCTTGCAAAATGTTTGCGTTCCCTCGAGAAACTTTGCGTTCGCTTTTCCCCGAGAAACTTTGCATTTGCTTGCAAAATGTTTGCATTTCCCTGAGAAACTTTGCTTTCGCTCGCAAAATGTTTGCGTTTCCCTGAGGACTCTGGTACTAAGGTACTCTGAGATACACTGCCCTTCAAAAGTTTGGGATCAGTAAGATTTTATATATATATAAAATATATAAATAACTGTGGGGGGGGGGGGGGGGGGGGGGGGGTATTAACATGCCTAAGACTTTTGTATATATTATATATTTGTATACTGTATATATATATTCAGCAAGAATTCGTTAAATTCATCAAAAGGGACAGTAAAACATTTGTTACAAAAGACTAATATTTACACTATTCAGCACAAAATACAAAAATAAAAATCCATTCTTTTTTTTCATTAATATATTAAGCAGCACAACTGTTTTCAACATTGATAATAATAAGTAATGTTTATTGATCGTCAAATCAGCATATTAGAATGATTTCTGAAGGATCATGTGACACTGAAGACTGAAGTAATGATGCTGAAAATTCACAGGACTAAATTACATTTCAAAATGTAATGTGTTCTTTTTTAATTGTAAAATATTATTTCACAATATTACTGTTTTTAGTGTGTATTTTTTATATTTTACTGTATTTTTGATCAAATAAATTCAGCCTTGGTGAGCATAAGAGATTTCTTTAAAAAATCTTTGCTTTAAAAAACACCAAATTTTCTAATGGTAGTGTATGAAATTGATATTCATTTATTGCACTTATTGATTTCCCATAGTACTGCCATGGTCTTATTTTTGGGTGAATTTATACCATTTATGAAAGTCCTGGTATTCTTGTACAAGTACCTTTTTCAAATATTCTTGAAAAATGGTAACATCTAATTGAACGGAAATGACCTGAAACGAACTCCAGGACCCCACAAGAGTGCAGCTCTAATGTAAAAAGCACACGTATATCAGCTGCCTGTGGAGAGCCAGAGATCAAATCACTGTCCTGCCGTCTTCACCTCATGCAATGAAAGTGAAGCTCAGTCAACCTTATTTGACATGAAATCATCTGGAGAAAAGCACAGAGGCTTTGAGAGGATTCAAACAGCATGATGTGTACATGCGTGCACTTGTTTGAGAGTGTGTGTGGTGTCCTTAAAAATGAAGAGCAAAGAAAAAAAAAATCTCATTGAAATTCTGGTCAGTGCTGCCAGCTCTTTATACACTAAATATTATGTAACTAGAAAATAATACAGCTTCATCTGCCCTCAACCCCCCACCTCTGCGCTGAGATTGACCAGCTGAGACAGTTACATAAACTCAGATACCCGTACTCATCAACTGTGACTCTGTCTCTCTGTCTGTCTGTGGAGGTATTAGAGAGTGGGCAGGTGGGAAGGGAGCGAGCAGTGTTTGGTAAGTGGGAGTGGGTGTGAGGTAGACCGAGGTAGTGTGAGGAGATTGTGAAGAAGTATGCAGAGTTTGATGGTGGTCTTATATCTATTTTAGTTTTTTCAAAAACTAGCTTAGTCTTTAACTGCATTCTTCTGCATTACTGCAATAATTATTTTATAATTATTATGCAGCTTTTATGACCCTATATTTATTGAGAGATAATTTTACCAAATAAAAAAATTATGATGGACCATTTAAAAATAAATTATTAAAGGTGAAACGTTTATTAAAAAAAGGGCTAAAACAAAACAAAATGTTGACTACTCAAAGGACCTAAGATATTCACTTTGCCTTATACATTACATATACTATTCAACTCATATCCAGCTCATGACGTTAAACCGAGCCTGAACGGCGAGTGACCGGTGACGGTTAAGTAACTGGTCTAGCTCACTAGTTGTGAGTAAAGTGTGATAATACCATTGATAGTTAAAAGCTATCTAAAATGGCGGGCCTCACAATGAGGTCAACAGCGTTACCCATGCTAGAGTACTAGCTAGTGAGGAGAGAAGTGTGGAACTGCCTTGTGAACAACCCACAAGAAACCATCATTAGTAGACGACTAAATAGAGAAAAATGCAAGCTGGGCGGTCGGCTGGACAAATAAGCGCCCTGTCGTAGTTCTAGGGCGCCAATCGGCACATGGAACGTAAGGACACTTTGGAAAGATGGAAGCCTCGAATTACTTGTCGGCCAACTTAAGAAGTGGTTCAGATGGGACATCATTGGTCTGTCAGAGGTGTGTAAAACGGAACAAAGCATAGTAGAAAATGCTGGACATGAGCTCTTGTATTCGGGTGAAGAAAAGACGCATCGAGGAGGTGTAGGTCTGCTTTTATCAAAGAAGGCAATCCAAGAGTTTAATCGATTGGAACCCGGTGTCTTCAAGGCTAATCAGTGTGAGATTCATTGGTCAGGGTTATAGCGTCACTATTATCCAAGCATATGCACCAATGACTAGACATAGCGATGACACTGTGGACGACTTTTATAAGACGTTACAACACACCATCGATAACATGCCAAGAAGGGACATTAAGATCTTAATGGGGCACAGGTTGGCACGGACAACGTTACATGGAAAGGTGTTTTGGGGCACTTCGGATAAGGATCAATGAATGATAGAGGTGAACGACGTTTTGTAGGCTCAATAAGCTAAACATTGTGAACACCTGGTTCAGGCACAGTGTCCTCTATAGAAATAGACTTGTTTGCCGGGTAACAGAATGCAACAGATGATTGATTGCATTATGATTGATCAGAGATGAAGAAGCTGCACCAGCAATGCTACTACCAAACGTTCTCAATGACCACAATCTCGTAATGGGCAACTTTAGGATGCGGTTTAAGGTTAAAAAGAGGACACACACCGAGAAATTAGACATCGAAAGACTGTAATACTGAAGTCAAAGAGCGCTATGAAATCGGGTTCAAGAACAGTTTTGAGGTGTTTGGCAACACGATAGAAGAATTCAGCTTGGATGATGCACTCGACATTATCAACGACACGATAAAGAAAACAGCTGAAGAGATAATCGGCTTTAGAAGAACATATAAAAACACTCCTCGCGCAAGGTGATGAACACTGAGATGTGGGCAAAAAGAACAACAACAGCCCAGATTATGTAAATTTAAAACAACAATACTCTCAGCTGATGACCAACATAGACAACAAGGTTGAGAAATACCGAAACGACTGGTTCAACAAACAATGTTGCGAAGCAGAAGGAGCAAGCCGAAAGAATGACATGCACACTCTTTTTCAAAAGGTCAAAACGCTCAAGAAAGGAGTCAAAATAAATGAAAGGTGCAACAATGTCAGAAACAAAGATGGCAACTTACTTACCGAGGATGCTGATATACTCAGCCTCTGTCTCTACAACGTACCTATCGGGGCAGATGAGGATTTTCTTGAGCAACTCTGGCCAAACTGCAAGAGAGATGTGCATCGGACCTCCTTGAGAGCGAAATCAGAACTGCCATCTCCAAGATCAAATCCCGGAAGGCTCCTGGTATCGATGGCATCGAAGGAGAGCTAATGTGGCGGTCAAGCCATAGTCTGTATCATGCATACAATTTGGGCCACTGGTGAGTTTCCTATGCTGTGGAAGAAGTCCCTGGTGGTTACCATCCCAAAGAAAGGGGATACAACCAAATGCGGAAATCACCGTACAATTAGCCTCATCAGACACTCAAGTAAGCTTATCAGGAGCCGGATGAAGAACGATATTGAATTACAAATGGCAGAGGAACAAGCCGGATTCAGACCAGGTAGAGGCACTATCGAACAGATTTGATCACTCAGATTGATAGTAGAGAAGTACTTCGCACTGCAAGACAAAGAATTTTACTTGATCTTTATTGATTTCAAGAAAGCCTTTGATCGAGTGTGGCATCAAGGCCTTTGGAAAGTACTACACCACTATGGAATCCATCCCAAGCTGATCAATCTGATTGAGAATCTGTATAAGAAAACTCAAAGTCCAATAAGAGTCGGGAACGATATGACAGATTGGTTCCAGCAAACAGTCGGTGTCCAACAAGGTTGCATTTTGTCTCCAGGTCTCTTCAACATCTATCTGGAGCACATTATGCAAGAGGCACTTGATGGTCTGGAGAGCCACGGATCATGTGTAAACGGCAGAACACTTAACAACTTATGTTTTGCCGATGATATTGGTCTCTTGACACAACTACTTAGACATGCTTAGGTCCTTTTGGACAGAGTCGACAATGTCAGTTCAAAATAAGGGCAAGAGATGAGTGGCTCCAAAACAGAGTGGATCCTGC